>NC_043959.1:59894046-59899046 GCF_902148855.1 Sphaeramia orbicularis | reverse complement strand
TTGAATTGAATTAAGCAAAAAAAAAAAAAAAAAAAAAAAAATTAGCTTGAATTAAGGAAAAAATGTTGAATTAAGCAGAAAAAAAAAATCTTCAATTAAGTAAAAAAAATCTTGAATTAAGCCAAAAAAAAATCTTCAATTAAGTAAAAAAAATCTTGAATTACAAAAAAAAAAATCATAAATTAAGTTAAAAAAAAAATCTTGAATTAAGCCAAAAAAATCTAGAATCAACAACTTAATTTTTTTCTTTGTTTTAGTGCAAAAAATAACATTAAATTATGAAAATATTTACATTTACAAACTATCCTGAAACACTAAAATGTGAATAACCTGAACAAATATGAACAACCTGAAATCTCTAAAGAAAATTCAGCAGTTTCAATAATTTTTCTTCCTGTTCCTCAGTGTTTAGTGTCTTTGTAGATCTGATCCTTAATGCACATGGACTAATGAGAAGTGGAGGAATAATATTGTTAAAATTGCACTAAATTTTCTTACATTTTTTAATTTAAATTTCAGTTTTTTCTTTTTTTTTTTTTGACAGTTTATAAAAGTAAATATTTTCATAATTTAATGTTTTGTTTTTTTTTTACACTAAAACATAGACAAACATTTGCAGTTGTTGTCATTATTTCTAGGTTATTCTGTTCTTATTTTTCTGGTCCGGCCCACTGCAGATCAAATTTAGCTGAATATGGAACTGAACTAAAATGAGTTTGACAGCCCTGGTTTAAGTTATAACCATGTTAAATACATTGACTCAGACCAACTAAGTGCATTTAAGTGTAAAGTGTTGAGGTCGCAGGTTGGTTTTCCTCGTTTTATTTGCTTTTTAAATCGGTCATCACCACACCAGAGAAATGACAACACTGGTTGAATTTGGATTAAAATGACTGGTGTTTAAAAATGTTTTACAGTTGAATGAATAAGTTTTGTTGACTATTGATCTTTTTCTAACTCTGACCAAGTTTCTGTTTCTAAGTCTAACCAGACCTTTGTCACAGCCTAATGCAACAGCTGTATGGGTTGCATTTAGTCAAATTTATATTTTTGGTGACTTCCATATGAAGTTTTCTCCATATTTAACCTTTTCGAAGTGATTTATCATTTTTACCTCCGCCAAGGAGGTCCTGTTTTTGTCTGCGTTGGTTTGTTTGTCTGTCTGTTTGTGTGCGAGATAACTCCAAAAGTTATGGACGGATTTGGATGAAAATCTAAGGAAATGTTGATACTGGCACAAGGAACAAATGATTAAATTTTGGTGGTGATCAGGGGTGGGGGTGCCCGCGGGGGGGCCCACTGATCTGCCTTGGCGGAGGTCTGCGCTCTCTGAGTGCTTTTCTAGTTTATTACCTCCGCCAAGGAGGTTATGTTTTTGGCAGGGTTTGTTTGTTTGTCTGTTTGTTTGTCTGTCCGTTAGTGTGCAACATAACTCAAAAAGTTATGGACAGATTTGGATGAAATTTTCAGGGTTTGTTGGAAATGGGATAAGGAAGAAATGATTAAATTTTGGTGGTGATCGGGGGTGGGGGGGCCCACGGGGGGCGCCACTGATCAGCCTTGATGGAGGTCTGCGCTCTCCGAGTGCTTCTAGTTATAATATCATTCCCTGCATTTTGCATTTTTCACTGAAAGTCAGGTATTTTCCTACATTTTACTAATCATATAGATGTCCACATAAGCTCAGCTCAACTTAAAGGTTATTATATTTTTAAAAAAGAAAAAAAAAACTAAATTTTTCCAGCAAAAGATTGCATTAACTGAAAGTAAAAAAAAAAAACAACCTTCAGAAAATGCTGGTGTTTACACATTCAGTACAGAGCCTCTGAATGTCCATAACACACACATCTGATCCTGTTGAAAAGCTAAAAATCTGCATTTCAGCTGAATTATGTCTATGTACTGATAGTAGGAGTGGATCAAAAGTCATGTACGTTTTAGCTCAGTAGAAGCTTTGGTTCACAGGGGCCTGTTTTGGTCTGTGAGGTCTAATGCTGTCCATGGTATTTGTATTATATGTGTCTGCGTTTGTCATTTCGTGGGAGTTTGGACCTGATGGATCTATTTCAGGGGTGTCAAACATGCGGCCCGGGGGCCAAATGCAGCCCGCCAAAGGTTCCAATCCGGCCCACAGGTTGAATTTGTGAATTGTAAAAATTATACTTAAGATGATCACAGAAAATGTGGTTCAGGTTCCACATACAGACCAGGAAAAATATTAACATAAATTACCCATAAATTCTTACAATTCCATTTTTTTCTTTTTGTAAATGTAAATATTTTCATGAATTTTCCTGTATTTACACTAAAACTATAATTTCACAGAAAACGTAAATATCCTGAACAAATATAAAAAACCTGAAATGTCTGAAGAGACGTAAATGTAATTTTGATCATATTCTGCCTGTTACTGAATATTTAGTGTATTTGTAGATCCACTGTGATCTGTAAGTTGTACAGAACACGACGTCAGTGATAAACTGAGGCAGAATATTGTTCAAATTACACTTATTTACTAAACAAATGTTAGGGTGTTCATGTTATTCACATTGTTTTAAAGAACAGTTTATAGATGTAAACTTTTTCATCATGTCAGGAAATTTGGAGTTGACATTATTTATATATTATTATGTTATTATTTCACTGGTCAGACCCACGTCAGATCAAATTCAGCTGAATTTGTCCCCTGAACTAACATGAGTTTGACACTCATGTTTTAAAGGAGAGTTGGTAGATGTAAACATTTTCATCCGATAATTTTACTTTTTTCGCTCTAAAGCAGGGCTGTCACACTCATTTTCTTTCAGGGGCTACATTCAGCCCATTTTGATCTGCAGTGGGCCGGACCAGTAAAATAATAACAGTGAAAAAAGTAAAATTATATTATGATCAGGTTTACATCTACAAAGTTTCCTTAAAAATCTAAATAACATGAACAACTTGAATTGTCACAAGAAAAACAAGTGCAATTTGAACATTTTAACAATATTCTGCCTCGTTTTTATCAGTTTTATCATTTACACATGTGCGTTACAATCGCACAAAATATTTTGTAACAGGCAGAATATTGGTAAAATTGCATTTACTTTTCTTAAGACATTTCCGTTTGTTCATATTTGTTCAGGTTATTCACATTTTTGGTAAAAGTATAATTTGGTAATGTAAACATTTTCATGTAATTTAACTGTTTACACCAAAAAAACCAAAGAAAATTTGGAGTTGTCATTATTTATAGTCTATTATGATAATATTTTACTGGTTCTGACCCACTTGAAATCTAATTGGTCTATATGTGTCTGTATGTGGAACCTGAATTAAAATGATTTTAACACCACTGATCGTTAATATCTTCAGTGTAATTTTTGCATTTCACAGATTCATCCCATGGGCCGGATTGGACCCTCTGGCGGGCCAGATTTGGCCCCCGGGCCGCATGTTTGACACCTGTGCTCTAAAGCATACAGGAACGTTTGGAGTTGACATTATTTATATATAATTATGTTATTATTTTACTGGTCCGGCCCATTTCAGACCAAATTTGGCTAAATTTGTCCTCTGAACTAACATGAGTTTGACCCTCATGTTTTAAAGGAGAGTTGGTAGATGTAAACATTTTCATCGCATGATTTTACTTTTTTCGTTCTAAAACAGAGGAAATTTGGAGCTGACATTATTTATATGTTATTATGTTATTATTTCACTGGTCCGGGCCACTTCAGATCAAATTCGGCTTAATAACATGAGTCTGACAGCCTGGTCCATTCTGTGACTTCATCATGAGGACGTGTTGTTGAAATGCTTCAGAAATGACACAGCATAGATGCATTTAGAGTCACCCACATGTTTATTTCTTCTCCTTGTTGATGAAAGTTTGGAAGACCTGCTCTAAACCTGGTGCAGCCCACCTATTGTTTGGGAGACCCTCTTTGGGAAGGAGTGATTTAATGACCTCAGCTCCTCTGTTCTGAGGAAAAGGCCCACCACAGCCCCTCTGCGCCCACCTGGCTGTTATTAAAATGGGATTATTTACATTCAGATGAAGTCCTGTTGTCTGTTTTTTGTTTCATACCTCACACACAGTCTGTGTTCGTCTCAAACCTCCATACAAACCTAACTCACACACCAACAGACCCACCTAAACTGGACCCACATGACCCACACAGAGGTGGACTTGGACACTTTTCACTTTTTCCTGCAGCTGCTTCACATCAGCCCATCTGACCTGCAGCTGCTGACAGCACGGTTACCATGGCAACGGCACACGGGTCACACCTAGACCCGCACCTAACATGAGAACCAGACCGGGATTCAGACCCGAGACCGAGACCGGGATTTTACAGGAAAACATCTGCACGCGCGCACATACACACTCAAAGTTTTCTGTGATGAAGTCATCAAACCCTGACGTCATCACCACCTCGTTCTTCACCATCATCATCTTTCCGTGCACGTGTCAGCCTACCTGTGTCTGCTGGCGGCGCGGGTCCCGTGCGCGTGCCCGCCGGTGTACAGACTGTAGGAGTTTCGCATCGGGAACGCGTTCTTGGCGTCAACGTGAGGCGCACAGGTCCAGAGCGCGAGCAGCAGCGGCAGCACGAGCGCGCCCATCCCGCACACCAATCAATAGGCGATCAATACAGGATATTGATTAATGATCAGGGGGTGATCAAGGCCTCAGCTGGCGGGAAAAAAAAACACTTGTAGCTCCATGAAGACAAAAACACAGAAATAGTTTCCACAACAGACTGGGCTGGTCCACGTCCTACCGATCCAGATCCAGATCCATGATCCGGATTGTGATCCAAAAGCAGACCTGAGGCAGACTCCAGTCCTCCTGGGTCCAGATGGTCCCCTGCGGATGAATGCGCTTTTCTTCCGGTCGGACTGGGTCTGGCTCAGATCGGGTTTGGTGCTGCAGAACCTTTCATCTCAGATCTGAAACAAACAAAAGCAGAAAACGTTGCGACAGACTGAACCGAGTCCAGCTGGAGGAGCAAAAC
>NC_043959.1:58778735-58833946 GCF_902148855.1 Sphaeramia orbicularis | reverse complement strand
AAATGGTACATGTAGTGGTAGACAGTGCTAGAAAGTGGTAGACAAAGTCCTAGACAAAGTGGTACGTGTAGTGGTAGACAAAGTGGTACATGTAGTACTAGACAAAGTGCTAGACAGTGGTACATGTAGTGGTAGACATAGTGGTAGACATAGTGGTAGACATAGTGGTAGACAGGTAGACAAAGTGATACACGTCGTGGTAGACAGTGGTACACAGTGGTACACGTCGTGGTAGACTGGTACACGTCGTGGTAGACTGGTACACGTCGTGGTAGACTGGTACACGTCGTGGTAGACTGGTACACGTCGTGGTAGACTGGTACACGTCGTGGTAGACTGGTACACGTCGTGGTAGACTGGTACACGTAGTGGTAGACAGTGGTAGACAAAGTGATACACGTCGTGGTAGACAGTGGTACACGTAGTGGTAGACTGGTACATGTAGTGGTAGACATAGTGGTAGACATAGTGGTAGACATAGTAGTAGACATAGTAGTAGACATAGTGGTACACGTCGTGGTAGACAAAGTGGTACACGTCGTGGTAGACAAAGTGGTACACGTCGTGGTAGACAAAGTGGTACACGTCGTGGTAGACAAAGTGGTACACGTCGTGGTAGACAAAGTGGTAGACAGTGGTACACGTCGTGGTAGACATAGTGGTAGACAGTGGTACACGTCGTGGTAGACATAGTGGTAGACAGTGGTACATGTAGTGGAAGACATAGTGGTAGACAAAGTGATACACGTAGTATAGACAGTGGTACACGTATGTGGTAGACAGTGATACACGTATGTGGTAGACAGAGTGGTACACGTATGTGGTAGACAGAGTGGTACACGTAGTGGTAGAGAGTGGTACACGTAGTGGTAGACAGTGGTACACGTAGTGGTAGACAGTGATACAGGTAGTGGTAGACAGTGATACAGGTATGTGGTAGACAGTGATACAGGTATGTGGTAGACAGTGATACAGGTATGTGGTAGACAGTGATACAGGTATGTGGTAGACAGTGATACAGGTATGTGGTAGACAGTGATACACTTAGTGGTAGAGGTACACGTAGTGGTAGACAAAGTGGTACACGTAGTGGTAGACAGTGCTAGACAAAGTGGTACATGTAGTGGTAGACATAGTGGTACATGTCGTGGTAGACAGAGTGGTACACGTCGTGGTAGACAGAGTGGTACACGTCGTGGTAGACAGAGTGGTACACGTCGTGGTAGACAGAGTGGTACACGTCGGGTAGACAGAGTGGTACACGTCGTGGTAGACAGTGATACAGGTATGTGGTAGACAGTGATACAGGTATGTGGTAGACAGTGATACAGGTATGTGGTAGACAGTGATACAGGTATGTGGTAGACAGTGCTAGACAAAGTGGTACACGTAGTGGTAGACAGTGGTACATGTAGTGGTAGACAAAGTGGTACATGTATGTGGTACAGGTAGTGGTAGACAAAGTGGTACACGTATGTGGTACAGGTAGTGGTAGACAAAGTGGTACATGTAGTGGTAGACAGGGATACACGTAGTGGTAGACAGGGATACACGTAGTGGTAGACAGGGATACACGTAGTGGTAGACGTAGTGGTAGACAGGGATACAGGTATGTGGTAGACAGTGCTAGACAAAGTGGTACACGTAGTGGTAGACAGTGCTAGACAAAGTGGTACATGTAGTGGTAAACAGTGATACACAGTGGCAGACAAAGTAGTACATGTAGTGGTAGACAAAGTGGTAGACGTAGTGGTACACGTCGTGGTAGACATAGTGGTAGACAGTGGTACATGTAGTGATAGACATAGTGGTACACGTAGTGATAGACATAGTGGTACACGTAGTGATAGACACAGTGGTAGACAGTGATAGACGTAGTGGTAGACAGTGATACACGTAGTGGTAGACAGTGATACAGGTATGTGGTAGACAAAGTGGTACAGGTATGTGGTAGACAGTGATACAGGTATGTGGTAGACAGTGATACAGGTATGTGGTAGACAGTGCTAGACAAAGTGGTACACGTAGTGGTAGACAAAGTGGTACACGTAGTGGTAGACAGGGATACAGATATGTGGTAGACAGTGCTAGACAAAGTGGTACACGTAGTGGTAGACCTAGTGGTAGACAGTGATACACGTAGTGGTAGACCTAGTGGTAGACAGTGATACACGTAGTGGTAGACCTAGTGGTAGACAGTGATACATGTAGTGGTAGACAAAGTGGTAGACAGTGATACATGTAGTGGTAGACAAAGTGGTAGACAGTGATACATGTAGTGGTAGACAAAGTGGTAGACAGTGATACATGTAGTGGTAGACAAAGTGGTAGACAGTGATACATGTAGTGGTAGACAAAGTGGTACAGGTAGTGGTAGACAGGGATACATGTAGTGGTAGACAAAGTGGTACAGGTAGTGGTAGACAGGGATACAGGTATGTGGTAGACAGTGATACACGTATGTGGTAGACAGTGATACACGTATGTGGTAGACAGTGCTAGACAAAGTGGTACACGTAGTGGTAGACAGTGGTACACGTAGTGGTAGACAGTGGTACACGTAGTGGTAGACAGTGATACACGTAGTGGTAGACAGTGATACACGTATGTGGTAGACAGTGCTAGACAAAGTGGTACACGTAGTGGTAGACAAAGTGGTACACGTAGTGGTAGACAGGGATACAGGTATGTGGTAGACAGTGCTAGACAAAGTGGTACACGTAGTGGTAGACAGTGATACACGTAGTGGTAGACAGTGATACACGTAGTGGTAGACAGTGATACAGGTATGTGGTAGACAGTGCTAGACAAAGTGGTACACGTAGTGGTAGACAGTGATACACGTATGTGGTAGACAAAGTGGTACATGTATGTGGTACAGGTAGTGGTAGACAAAGTGGTACACGTAGTGGTAGACAGTGGTACACGTAGTGGTAGACAGTGATACAGGTATGTGGTAGACAGTGCTAGACAAAGTGGTACACGTATGTGGTAGACAGTGATACACGTATGTGGTAGACAGTGATACACGTATGTGGTAGACAGTGATACACGTATGTGGTAGACAAAGTGGTACACGTAGTGGTACAGGTAGTGGTAGACAAAGTGGTACACGTAGTGGTACATGTAGTGGTAGACAGTGCTAGACAAAGTGGTACATGTAGTGGTAAACAGTGATACACATAGTGGCAGACAAAGTAGTACATGTAGTGGTAGACATAGTGGTACATGTAATGGATACACTGGTTACAGGTAGTGGACACCACGGTAGACATAGTGGTATAGGTCGTGGTGGTAGAGGTGGTGATGGTTGTTATGGCCCAAGATTCTAACATTTGCCAGAGGACACTAAAGGATTTCGATTTCTTCATTTTTAGTTGTTGGTTTTACTTTAATTAAATCCCTCCCATTCCCAAAACAAAGAAAAAACTAAAGATTCAAAGAAAAGGACCAAGGTGAGCCGGCCAACTTAACAAAAGGACAGTATGTGGGCCAGGCCAACCCTGTACAGGGTCGTAGGAGCTGACCACATACCGCTACCCCTACAGAACACAACAAGCACACTAACTCCTAACAAAGAAAAAAGCCGAAAACATGACATCCGGACCCACCTGGTCAAACAAAAAGCAAAGGCTAACCAAGAAGAGCTAAGAGCAGCCAACATGACTCATTCCAGAAGCAGCAGCGCAAACCTGATACGCACATCCTGTGGTAGTGGTAGTGGATTAAGTGTTTAATATAAAACGAACATGCTAGCTTTATGCTTTAAAGGAAAATAACTGGGGAAAAAGTGGGATGAGATACATCCCAGGAGGAGAAATGGGAAACAACATTTCTTTCTGTACATAGTGTGTGCCTGCGTGGTCACGTATTACGTCAGGACCTCTTTGCATATGGGGGTCACTTCAGGGTCGCATTCAGTTCATACTGAAAACTGATAGAAGTCACATTTAATGTGCAATATGAATGAGCACACGACAATTAAAAAAAAAAAAAAAAAGATTTCACCAAAGAATCTGAATTGATGTAAGACCTGCAGTCTGAACATAGCCAGAGAGAGAGAGACATTGATGCACTGCAAAATGAACTACAGAGTGTATTAAAAAAAAAAGACAATATACATTTTGAAAAATTACCCCCCAGTTTCACATTTGGTAGTTTTTGGAATTTCTTTTATGGATGTCGGTAGGTAGGGGATTGGTGGATATTTGTCCAAATTTACAGACCAACAGATTAACGAGACAAAAACAGCTGTACAATTAAGAACAGCATCATATAGAAGAATAAAAAAGCAAAATGCCAAATACAATAGATTAAAAAGACATCAAAACAGCTGTACAATTAAAAACAGTGTTGTACAGAAGAATAAAAAAGTAAACTGACTAAACACAATGGATTAAAAAGACATAAAACAGCTGTACAATTAAAAACAGCGTCATATAGAAGAATAAAAAAGCAAAATGACAAATACAATAGATTAAAAAGACATAAAAACAGCTGTACAATTAAAAACAGTGTTGTACAGAAGAACAAAAAAGTAAATTGACTAAAACAATGGATTAAAAAGACATAAAAACAGCTGTACAATTAAAAACAGTGTCATACAGAATAATAAGGCAAAAGGACTAATACAATAGATTAAAATGACAAAAACAGCTGTACAACCAAAACAGTGAAATAAAATACCAAGTAAACAAAAAGAATCGCAACAAGGAAAGCACAGCGAGCGCAGACCTCCGCCAAGACAGATCCAAAATCACCACAGCCATCATCACCACTGTGGCAGCACCGAAACAGACCCAAAACACCCAAAGTGCATGCACACACCACTACAACCAAGTTCCATACAAAAAAAAAAAAGGTTGGTGAAATAAATTGACACTAAAATAAGTTAATAAAATAACCAAATTAAAAAAAAAAAAAAAAAAAAAATTAAATTTAAAAAAATAAACACGATCCTGGGTTTAAACCCAGGTAGGGTGGGAAGAGCCCAAGCCACCTGTCAGGAGGAGGGAAAAAAGCGCAAGAGAGACATTGGGGGAGGGGGGAGAAATCGATGCGCAGCAAACTGAACAACAGGGTGTATTAAAAAATAAATAAATTAAAAAATAAATTAAAAAAAAAACTAACTGGGGTAATTTTTCAAAATGTATAGTTTTTATACACCCTGTAGAACTGTTCAAAACTAACAGCTGGTGCTAATATAATTACTTTTTATGCATTTGGCAGACGCTTTTTTCCAAAGCAACTTACAAGGGAAAAAACAATATAAAAGAATACAATACAAGAATAAATTAGACAGAAAAACAGCTGTACAATTTAAAAACAGTGTCATACAGAATAAAAAAGCAAAATAATAGACTAAAATACAATAGATTAAAGACATTAAAAACAGCTGTACAGTGTCATACAGAAGAATAAAAAAGCAAAATGACTAAAATACAATTGATTAAAAAGATAACAGCTGTACAATTAAAAACAGTGTCATACAGAATAAAAAAAAAAAATCAAAATGATAGACTAAAATACATGAATATATTAATACATAAAAACAGCCGTACAATTAAAAACAGTGTTCGTACAGAAGAATAAAAAAAAACAAAACAAAATGATAGATTAAAAAGACATAAAAACAGTTGTACAATTAAAAAGTGTCATACAAAATTTAAAAAAAAGCCAATGATTGACTAATACAATAGATTAAAAAGACAAAAACAACTGTACGGTCAAAAACAGTGTCGTACAGAAGAACAAAAAAAGCAAGCTGACTAACAAAGAAATAAAGTTCTGAGCGCTTCAAAAAAACTCGACAAACTGTCCATATTTACCAAACCCGCCCCAGAACCAGGTCAGACAGTGCTGTTAGACCCACATTAAGGCAGACAGAGCCCCTGAGTGTCCCCCCTCAACTAACCAACCCAAAATCTAACTGAACTGAACCCTAGTCTTCACGTGGTTCTGCGGTGGGTCGATTAAGCAGGAAACCAGCGGGACGTGAAGCACCTTGCAAAACAAACTGCTCCACAGGCCCCACGGACTGCCCCCGAGATGGTTACCACTGCAACCAACACTAGCCGCTCCCCACGACACCACAAAACAAAAAAAAAACAAAAAAAAAGGTGACAAACCCAAAGGGGTAGGTCTCTAAACCTGACTGGAGAACACCCAGACAATGTGAGTCTGAACAGTAATTCACTGACCTTCCAATGGTGACAAACAAAACACGATTCAAACTAAATAAACCAACTTGGGACAGAGCCCCCATTTTGTCAAGACCGGCCCATAGAGCCTTGACAAAAACAAATGGGGGGGTGGGTGTCGTAAAAAAAAATTGAATTAGTTAATAGTGCTTGAATCGGGTTAATACCAACTAATGAAGTAAATCTTATATGTAGTTAGTATTATCAGTAGCGCAGTGTGTGCATGGATGAGTGAAAGTGATGGATGTTTCAACTCCCACCCTCAAACCCCACACCCCTCCA
Source organism: Sphaeramia orbicularis (assembly GCF_902148855.1). NCBI lineage: Eukaryota > Metazoa > Chordata > Actinopteri > Kurtiformes > Apogonidae > Sphaeramia > Sphaeramia orbicularis. Next base: position 58,827,464 of record NC_043959.1, on the reverse strand, counting down.
CCTCCAATCACCCACACCCACCCGCATAAACACACCCACCTACGCACATCTGCGAGATGTGATGACATGAAAATTCCACACCACAGCCCCCACAACAAAAATCACCACCACTGTGGCATCGCCAAGACAGACCCAAAACACCCAAAGTGCACATGCACACGCACACACACACACACACACCACTCCAACCAAGTTCCATAAAAAAAAAAAGTCAATAAAGTAAATGAATACACTAAAATAAGTTAAAATAATAAAATTAAATAAATAAAAAAAGAAACTTCAGAATTTAAATAAATAAAACAAACATGCTCCTGGGTTTAAATCAAGGTAGGGCGAGAAGAGCCCAAGCCACCTGTCAGGAGGACAAAAAGAGCGAGTGAGAGACACAGGGAAAAAAAAAAAAAAAAAAAAAAAAAAGACATTGGGGGAGTGAGGAGAAATAACGGGAGACATCAATGTGCAGCAAACTGAACTACAGGGTGTAGTATAAAAAACAAAAAACCTATACATTTTGAAAAATTACCCCCAGTTCCACATTTGATAATTTTTGGAATTTTCTTTTCTGGACACCAGTAGGTAGGGGACTGGTGGATATTTGTCCAAATTTACAGACCCAGGTTTTCATGTATGAGTGAACAGGGGCAAACTGCGCAATCCAAGTTAAAACTGGTTTGCATGAAGTAGCGGTGGGATTTAAATCCAATCCAAGGTCATGGGAGGGGCCAATGGGCATCCATCTTGTTTTCCTCAAAATTGCCAGGTTACAACATTAACACTTTGGCCACCATGTCAACTTTCAACTCGTTTAGGCCTGACAATGTCACTGAGAGTTAACCCTAAACCTAACCCTAGCCCTAACCTGGCTTGTCCTCACTGATATTTTCAGGCCTAAACAAGTTGAATTAACATTGAAAGGCAGGAACAGCTGCCAAGGGGAAAGAAATGAAACTGACATGATGGTCAAAGTGTTAATGCTGTAACCTGGCACTTTGGTGGAAAACAAGATGGATGCCCACTGGCCCCTCCCATGTCCTTGGATTGGATTTAAATCCCACCACTACTACGCACAAACCAGTCTCAACTCGGATTGCGCAATTTGCCCCCGTCCACTCATGCATGAAACCTGGGTCTGCAAATTTGGACAAATATCCACCAATCCCCTACCTACTGATGTCCATGAAATAAAATTCCAAAAATTATCAAGTGTGTAACTGGGGGTAATTTTTCAAAATGTATAGTTTTTTGGGTTTTTTTTTATACACCCTGTAAAAACTGTTCAAAACTAACTGCTGGTGCTAATATAATTACATTTACATTTTATGCATCTGGCAGACGATTTTTCCAAAGCGACTTACAAGAGAAAAAAAAACAATATGAAAGAATAAAATACAAGAATGAATTAAAAGACAGAAAAACAGCTGTACAATTTATAAACGGTGTCGTACAAGAGAGAAAAAAAAGCAAAATGATAGGCTAAAATACATGAATAGATTAAAATAGACTAACAGTTGTATAATTAAAAACACTAACATACAAAATAAAATAAACAAAAAAAGCACAGAGATACACTAAATACAATAGATTAAAAAGACGAACTGTACAATCAAAAACAGTGTCATAAGGATGATGTAAAAAAAGCAAGATGACTAATAAAGAAATAAAGTGCTGAGCACTTCATAAAAACTCAACAAACTGTCCATATTTACCAAACCCGCCCCAGAACCAGGTCAGACAGTGCTGTCAGACCCACATTAAGGCAGACAGAGCCCCTGAGTGTCCCCCCTCAACTACCCAACCCAAAATCTAACTGAACTGAACCCTAGTCTTCACGTGGTTCTGCGGTGGGTCGATTAAGCAGGAAACCAGCGGGACGTGAAGCACCTTGCAAAGCAAACTACTCCACAGACCCCACGGACTGCCCCCGAGATGGTTACCACGGCAACCAACACTAGCCGCTCCCCACGACACCACAAAACAAAAAAAGGTGACAAACCCAAAGGGGTAGGTCTCTAAACCTGACTGGAGAACACTCAGACAATGTGAGTCTGAACAGTATTTCGCTGACCTTCCGATGGTGACAAACAAAACACGATTCAAACTAAATAAATCAACTTGGGACAGAGCCCCCATTTTATCAAGACCGGCCCATAGAGCCTTGACAAAAACAAACAGGAAGATGTCATAAAAAAAATTAAATGTATTAGTTAATAGTGCTTGAATCAGGTTAATACCAAATAATTAAGTAAATACTATATGTAGTTTGTATTATCAGTAGTGTAGTGTGTGCATGGATGAGTGAAAGTGATGGATGTTTCAACTCCCACCCTCAAACCCCACACCCCCTCCACCTCCCATCACCCACACCCATAAAGCCATCCACACACCCCCACATAAACACACCCACCTATGCACCCCTGCGAGATGTGATGACATGAAAATTCCATGCTACAGCACCCACAACCAAAATCACCATGGCCATCACCACCACTGTGGCATCTGTGGAGACAGACCCAAAACACCCAAAGTGCACACACACATACACACACACCTCCAACCAAGTTCCATACAAAAAAAAAAAAAAAAAAAAAAAAAAAAAGTCAAAAAAATAAATGAATACACTAAAATAAGTTCACAAAATAATAAAATTAAATAAATAAAAAGACACACCAAAATTAAATAAAAGTAAATTAAAAAACAAAAACAAACCAAACACGCTCCTCGGTTTAAATCCAGGTAGGGCGGGAAGAGCCAAGCCACCTGTCAGGAGGACAAAAAGAGAGAACGAGCGACAGAAAAAAAAAAAAAAAAAAAAAAAAAAAAAAAGAAATACATTTTGAAAAATTACCCCCAGTTCCACATTTGATAATTTTTGGAATTTTCTTGTCTGGACACCAGTAGGTAGGGGACTGGTGGATATTTGTCCAAATTTACAGACCCAGGTTTTCATGTATGAGTGAACAGGGGCAAACAGCACAATCCAAGTTAAAACTGGTTTGCGTGAAGTAGCGGTGAGATTTAAACCCAATCTAAGGTCTTGGGAGGGGCCAATGGGCATCCATCTTGTTTTCCTCAAAATTGCCAGGTTACAACATTAACACTTTGGCCACCATGTCAAAATTCAACTCATTTAGGCCTGAAAATGTCACTGAGAGTTAACCCTAAACCTAACCCTAATCCTAACCTGTCCTGTCCTCACTGATATTTTCAGGCCTAAACAACTCGAATTAACATTGCAAAGGCAGGAACAGCTGCCAAGGGGAAAGAAATGAAACTGACATGGTGGCCAAAGTGTTAATGCTGTAACCTGGCACTCTGGTGGAAAACAAGATGGATGCCCATTGGCCCCTCCCATGACCTTGGATTGGATTTAAATCCCACCACTACTTTGCACAAACCAGTTTCTACTCTGATTGCACAATTTGCCCCTGTTCACTTATGCATGAAAACCTGGGTCTGCAAATTTGGACAAATATCCACCAATCCCTTACCTACTGATGGCCACGAAATGAAATTCCAAAAATCATCAAATGTGTAACTGGGGGTAATTTTTCAAAATGTATAGTTTTTTATACACCCTGTAGAACTGTTCAAAACTAACAGCTGGTGCTAATATAATTACATTTATATTTTATCCATTTGGCAGATGATTTTTCCAAAGCGACTTAAAAAGGGAAAAAACAATATGAAAGAATAAAATACAAGAAATTAAAGACCGAAAAACAGCTGTACAATTTAAGAACGGTGTCGTACGAGAAAAAAAAGCAAATGATAAGCTAAAATACAAAAAGATTAGAAAAAGACAAATAGCTGTACAATTAAAAATCAGCTGTACAATTAAAAACAGCGTCATACAGAATAAAAAAGCAAAATGATAGACTAAAATACATGAGTAGATTAAAAAAGACACAGTTGTATAATTAAAAACAGTGACATACAAAATGAAATAAAAAAAAAAAAGCACTGATAGACTAATACAATAGATTAAAAAGACGAACTGTACAAACAAAGTGTCGTAAAGACAACTTAAAAAAAGCAAGATGACTAATAAAGAAATAAAGTGCTGAGCACTTCATAAAAACTCAACAAACTGTCCATATTTACCAAACCCGCCCCAGAACCAGGTCAGACAGTGCTGTCAGACCCACATTAAGGCAGACAGAGCCCCTGAGTGTCCCCCCTCAACTACCCAACCCAAAATCTAACTGAACTGAACCCTAGTCTTCACGTGGTTCTGCGGTGGGTCGATTAAGCAGGAAACCAGCGGGACGTGAAGCACCTTGCAAAGCAAACTACTCCACAGACCCCACGGACTGCCCCCGAGATGGTTACCACGGCAACCAACACTAGCCGCTCCCCACGACACCACAAAACAAAAAAAAGGTGACAAACCCAAAGGGGTAGGTCTCTAAACCTGACTGGAGAACACTCAGACAATGTGAGTCTGAACAGTATTTCACTGACCTTCCGATGGTGACAAACAAAACACGATTCAAACTAAATAAACCAACTTGGGACAGAGCCCCCATTTTGTCAAGATCGGCCCATAGAGCCTTGACAAAAACAAACGGGAGGATGTTGTAAAAAAATTAAATGTATTAGTTAATAGTGCTTGAATCAGGTTAATACCAAATAATTAAGTAAATACTATATGTAGTTTATATTATCAGTTGTGTAGTGTGTGCATGGATGAGTGAAAGTGATGGATGTTTCAACTCCAACCCTCAAACCCCACACCCCCTCCACCTCCCATCACCCACACCCATAAAGCCATCCACACACCCCCACATAAACACACCCACCTATGCACCCCTGCGAGATGTGATGACATGAAAATTCCATGCTACAGCACCCACAACCAAAATCACCATGGCCATCACCACCACTGTGGCATCTGTGGAGACAGACCCAAACACCCAAAGTGCACACACACCACTCCAACCAAGTTCCATACAAAAAAAAAGTCAAAAAAAATAAATGGATACACTAAAATAAGTTCACAAAATAATAAAATTAAATAAATCAAAGACACACCAAAATTAAATAAAAGTAAATTAAAAAACAAAAACAAAACAAACACGCTCCTCGGTATAAAGGATGTCATAAAAAAAAAAAAAAAAAAAAAAAAAATTGACTATTAGTTAATAGGGCTTGAATCAGGTTAATACCAAATAATGAAGTAAATCCTGTATGTACTTTGTATTATCAGTAGTGTAGTGTGTGCATGGATGAGTGAAAGTGATGGATGTTTCAACTCCCACCCTCAAACCCCACACCCCTCCACCTCCAGTCACCCACACCCATAAACCCATCCACACACCCACCCGCATAAACACACCCACCTACGCACCACTGCGAGATGTGATGACATGAAAATTCCACGCCACAGCACCCACAACCAAAATCACCACGGCCATCACCACCACTGTGGCGACAGACCCAAAACACCCAAAGTGCACACACACACGTTTCATTAAAAAAAAAAAAATAAAAAATAAAAAACTTAAAAAAAAAACTAAGTCAATAATATAAATCAATACACTAAAATAAGTGAACAAAATAATAAAATTAAATAAATAAAAAACGACACCAAAATTAAATAAAAAAAATTAAAATAAAACTAACATGCTCCTGGGTTTCAATCCAGGTAGGGCAGGAAGAGCCCAAGCCAACTGTCAGGAGGGGAAAAAAAAAAAAAAAAAAAAAAAAAAAAAAAAAAAGAGCGAGCGACAGAGAGAGACACACAACCACAGAGACAGAGAGAGAGACGGGGGAGAAATAAACATTTGATAATTTTTGGATTTTTCTTTTGTGGATGTCAGTAGGTAGGGGACTGGTGGATATTTGTCCAAATTTACAGACCCAGGTTTTCATGTATGAGTGAACAGGGGCAAATTGCACAATCCAAGTTAAAAACTGGTTTGCATGAAGTAGCGGTGGGATTTAAATCCAATCCAAGGTCATGGAGGGGCCAATGGGCATCCATCTTGTTTTCCTCAAAATTGCCAGGTTACAACATTAACACTTTGGCCACCATGTCAACACTCAACTCGTTTAAGCCTGAAAATGTCACTGAGAGTTAACCCTAAACCTAACCCTAACCTGACCTGTCCTCACTGATATTTTCAGGCCTAAACTTGAATTAACATTGAAAGGCAGGAACAGCTGCCAAGGGTAAAGAAATGAAACTGACATGGTAGTCAAAGTGTTAATGCTGTAACCTGGCACTCTGGTGGAAAACAAGATGGATGCCCATTGGCTCCTCCCATGACCTTGGATTGGATTTCAATCCCACTGCTACTTTGCACAAACCAGTTTATTAAAAACTACAAGAATAAAGACAGAAAAACAGCTGTACAATTTAAAAAAAAAAAAAGAAGTGTCATACAGAAGAACAAAAAGCAGCAAAATGATAGACTAAAATACAAGGGGAGAGAGAGATATTGCACATTTATATTAAAAACAGGAGTAAATATAAAAAAGTACAGAACATCACAGTATATTTACATTAGAGAAGGAAACCAGTCAGGGTTTTAAATATGTTTAATGGATTTAATACAAATACAATTTACAATTTAATACAAAAAAAAAAAAGGAAAAAGACAAAGATCTGAAGATACATGAGATTATGTTTAAAGTTTATAGAATGAATTCATGTTCAAAGTGTGATAGTGACCCTGGGATTTGTTCACGTTTTGAGGTTTCAGTTTGTATTTCCCGTTCACTTTTAGTTCAGTATTTATTTAGTTACATGTTCGAAGTTATTTATGAAAGTCTAATCAGTTACAAAGAGTCGATATATTACAAACTAGAATAAGCATGTGTGTGAGTGTGTAGATAAATACAAAGGTCATTTTATCAAACTACAAAAGGTAGGTCATTTATTAAACTACAAAAGGTGTAACTCCGCAAAGTCACACCCAACGGAGGACAAACAGTCCTGTCACCGACGACCAAAACCATCAATCTAGAGTCGCACAGGGAACTACATCCAGACCCAATCACAGAAACCAATGCAAATATGCCAAGGAATGACTTCAAGCCACACCACTTTGATTGAACAAACAACTGACAAACCAAGAATTCAACTCCAGTGAAACCCATCCAAACATCCTAGTGGTCTTATGAATGTGAACATGTGTAGATGTCATGGCACAGCGGCCAACAAACCAGCAGAAGAAATTAAAAAATAAATAAACAAACAAACACCCACCTGTTGTCGTTCACCTGAAAAAAAGAAATATCTTGGTATGACTGATAAAATGGGCTCTGTTTATTTTTATTGTGTACTACTGTTAGGAAATGGACAGTTTGTAATGTGTACTAGTGTCATGAAATGGACAGTTTTTAACGTGTACAAATCTCAACTCAAAACTCAGAATCACCTTATAATCACAACCAATGAAAGAGTTGAAACGCCACAACACAAAACTTAACGCAACTCCTCCCGTCCATGAGACAACAAGATTGATGATTTTGGTTCGTTAAGTTACACTGAGGAATGATATACAGCCCAAGTATCAAGTCCCACTAGGATCCAACAAACTGGCAAACCAAGAATTCAACTCCAATCAAATCCATCCAAACCAGTGATATGGACTAAATGCTGGAAAAACCAGTAAATATACAAGACCAACTCCATATGCACTGACAATCTGATCATCATAACCATTTTATGAATGTGCACATGTAAATGTGTAGATGTGATGGCACAGCGGCCAAAGAAAACAGCATCGGAAATAATAAACATGAATAAAGGGCATCGAATAACAGCGAATACACATGTAAAAACAGCCATGTAAATGTGTTTGCGTATATTGACCAACTCCATATGCACAAACAATCAGAGCATCATAAGCATTTTATGGATGAACATGCGAAGGCGGAGATGTTATTGCATGGTGGCCAAAAAAAAAAAAAAAAAAAGGCATTGAAAATGATAAACATGAATAAAAGGGCATCGATTAATAGCGAATACACATGTCAAAACATCCATGTAAATGTGTTTGTGTGCAGTTGAATATGAAGCTCAGTTTAACAATACAAGGTGCAACTCCACAAATCTGAACCAGTACAGTCAGTAAACTCCACCAATACAACCAGATTCAACAAAAACTGACAAACCAAGAATTAAACCAGTCATATAGACTAAATGATGGAAACCAGTAAATATACTAGACCAACTCATCTAAGAACAAACTGAGCTTCATAAACATGTTAAAAATGTGAACGTGTAGATGTCATGGCACGGCGGCCAGTAAACCAGCAGGAGGAAAGAATGAAAATGAAAAAAGCAAGTAAACAAGTGTATATATGTAAATGTATGTGCACAGATGAATATGAAGCTCATTTTAACACACAAGACTGAATATGAGCCAATTTAAACACAAAGTATAAGGTGCAACTCCAAAAACTTCAACCAAATGGGCTAAAACATAGAAACCCAGTAAATATACTAGACCAACTCATCCAAGAACAATCTGAGCTTCATAAACATCTTATGAATGTGAACATGTGTGGATGTCATGGCATGGCGGCCAATAAACCAGCAAAAGCAATAATGTAAACAGCACATACCTGTTGTTGTTTACCTGAAAAAAAGAGCTGTGTGTGAGTGTGTGTTGCTCATTTCAAAAGATAGAAAAATCACCACCAGTGTAAGAGTTGAAATGCCACCACACAGAATTTAACACAGCAACAAATCGTCCTGCCATTGACAACCAAAACCATCCATATCACCATCACACTGGGAGCCAATTTCCAGTCACAATCACAGACAGACTCCATCAGTACCATCTGATTCTAACAAAACTGACAAACCAAGAATTAGACTTTCTACATCAAATGGAATTAAACATGGAAACCCAGTAAATATACTAGACCACCTCATCTAAGAACAAACTCTGCATTATAAAACCAGCAGAATAAACGGGCATCAATTAACAGCAAATACACATGTAAAATCAGCCATGTAAATGTGTTTGTGTGTACTAGACTAACTCCATATGCACAGACAATCTGAGCATCTTATGAATGTGAACATGTGAATGTGTAGATGTGATAGCGCAGTGGCCAAAAAGCATAGGACATAATAAACATGACTAAAGAGCATTGAATAAGAGCGAATGCACATGTAAAATCAGCCATGTAAATGTTTGTGTGTACTAGACCAACTCCATATGCACAAACCAGCTGATCATCATAAGCATCTTATGAATGAACATGTGAAGGCGTAGATGTTATGGCATGGCGGCCAAAAAAAAAAAAAAAAAAAAGCATCGAACATGAATAAAGAGCATCGAATAAAAGCGAATACAATTGTCAAAGCGTCCATGTAAATGTGTTTGTGTGCAGTTAAATATGAAGCTCAGTTTAACAATACAAGGAGCAACTCCACAAATCTGACCCAATGCAGTCAGTAAACTGCACCAATACAACCAGATTCAACAAAAACTGACAAACCAAGAATTAAACCACAGTCATACGGACTAAATGATGGAAACCCAGTAAATATACTAGACCAACTCATCTAAGAAACTGAGCTTCACGTATGAATGTGTACATGTCATGGCACGGCGGCCAAAACACCAGCGGAAGAAAAAAAAAAAAAAAAAAAAAAAAGCTTCACTTACCCGTCGTTGTTTACCTGGAAAAAAGAAACATGGACATCCTAAAACTCTCCTCAGATCACTAGAGCTGAAACTCCAACACCAACAACGACTTAAACACTCCTGACTCAGAAAAACCAGCATTATGCCGACGCATGCGCATGGGCCCAGTGTGGAGGCCCGGAGCGCGAGCCCACCACCCCAACCACCACCTCAATCAGTCCAAACCAGCTCCTTACTCTGCGACGACTGCTGCGTTTTGACCGCGAAGAGTTCAACGTCGTCTCCCTGTCAAAATGGAGTCCGTTTAAGACACTTTATCCACATATTAATGTAAAAAAAAAACGATATACAAGTGTTTAATTCCTTACCTTTCTATCCGCGGCTCGTGCCTCCTCCTCTGTGGCTCCTCGTGCAGGTTGGAGTTCGGTTTGTTCGGTCAAACTCGGACCTTTATTTTTGTTTGTTTGTTTGTTTCGTTGTTTGTTTAAACGCACAGTAACTCTAGTCGTAGCCGTACTCTAATGCCGACTCCCCGTGTCTATTTTCCGCACATCACGTTCATGTAGCAAGCATAAACCAACCTTTAAGGTTTCCGTCTTTTTCTGCTTCTTCTTGTGCTTTCCGGCAGAGTATCGTTTTTAAAAACAAACCGAACTCTTCTCTGAAGCGTCTCCTCTTCGTAAAAGTCAACAAACAAGCGCACAAAAGTTGACAAGCTGTGGACTTCACCTGCTCTCCTGTGCTAATGGTTCCGCCTTTTAAAGGGGGTTGATTAGTGTCACCTGTGCAAATGACGTCAGTAGGATGCGCACGCATATGAAGACGTAAAGTAAATGATGATTTCAAAATTCAAGGATGTGGAGAACTCCTGTGTTTTTTGTGGACATACTGATGAAACTTTAAACCATTTGTTTTTGGAATGTAATATCACAAAGCAATTTTGGTCTAACCTTTGTTCTCATATCTTCACCCAAGTTAACATGTCATACTGTTTTTCTCTGAAAGATGTTATATGTTATTATGAAAATAAGGACAAATGTCTCCAATATTTAGTTAATTTTTTTTTTATTTTATTGGGTAAATATTTTATTCATAAACAAAAATTCTCAGCCTCCAAACCAACCTTTCCTCATTTTTTAATTGAATTTAATTCACTTCACAAATCATTAACCCTTGTTAATATTAATAACTAGAAGCACTCGGAGAGCGCAGACCTCCGCCAAGGCTGATCAGTGGCGCCCCCTGTGGGCCCCCCCACCCCCGATCACCACCAAAATTTAATCATTTCTTCCTTATCCCATTTCCAACAAACCCTGAAAATTTCATCCAAATCTGTCCATAACTTTTTGAGTTATGTTGCACACTAACGGACAGACAAACAAACAAACAAACAAACAGACAAACAAACAAACCCTGGCAAAAACATAACCTCCTTGGCGGAGGTAATAATAATAATAATAAAGACATTCCTTGATAGTTATGGTAAGTTATTTAATGTTTCCTCTGACAGTTGATGACATTTTAGATGAGAAATTATGTATGTATGTATGTATGTATTTATTATTTATTTTTTGTATATGAATTATTGAAAATGTATTTCATGCATATATTGATTTTATGATTGTATTTTGTTTTTATATCTGTATTCCCTTGTATTGTATGTATGGTGTTATATGCTAAATGTTTGACAAAGTTTGTATATTAATATTTAAATAAAGTTAAAAAAAAAAAAAAAAAAAAAGTAAAGTAAAGGAGAAAAAAAAAATTCCTTGGACTTCTTCTGCTCTTGCTCTTTTGAAGAAAAGAGAATAAGATTAAAAAAAAAAAAAAAAAAATTAAAGCTGCAAGCAGCACTGGGTGGGACCTTGCACTGGGCGATCCACCTCCCGTGCGTTCCACTTCCCGTGCGTTCCACTTCCCGTGCGTTCCACTTCCCATACATTCCGCCTCCTGTTAGTTCTGCCTCCTGTACATTCTGCCGCCCATGTGTTCTGCCTCCCATACGTTCCACCTCCCATGTGTTCCACTTCCCATACATTCCGCCTCCCATTACTTCTGCGTCCCGTACGTTCTGCCTCCCAAAACGTTCCACCTCCCATGAGTTCCGCCTCCCGTGGCCGTCGACACCTACGTTCCACTCACACCTCTCCGTCCCAACACCAGCCCCCTCCCTTTTGCATCCGTCCTCCTTTCATCCCTACAGAACACCTGCGCCCCTCTGCTGAAACCATCACCTTTTAATGAGGCTTTTATTTTGAAAAGCCAACTGTGTGTGTATGCAAGTGTGTGTGTGACAGACCGAATCCGTTTGAGTGACTTGAAATTGTACAAACAGGTGAGCATAAAACTCATACTTTACCATTTTTAATAAGGCTTTGATTTTGTAAAACTTTGTGTGTGCGTGTGTGTACCGTTCACATTTTTATCATGCCCTCATTTTTTCATATATATATATATATATATATACATATATATATATATATATATATATATATATATATATATATATATGTATACACACATACATATTATATATATATACATATATACACATATATATATATATACACACACACACGTATATATGTGTGTGTGTGTGTGTGTATATATATATATATCTCATTGCGTCCTCCTATATTTTTTGTAGTGCTTGATGTATGGAACATTTTGACATTGGTTTCATGTCTCTTGGACATTCCTGCTGGCCGCTATGGTGGTTTCCATGTTTTTTGACAAAGGTGGCACTAGAGAGCCCATTTTGGCACCAACAGGGTTAATTTTTGCATTTTATCAAATTTTTTGCCGGATCTGACATATGTGCCAAATTTGGTGAGTTTTGGAGCATGTTTAGGAGGTCAAAATCCAGTTCAAAGTGGTGTCGGGAAAATAATAATAATAATAATAATAATAATAATAATAATAATAATAATAATAATAAACAAACAAAAAAAATAGGGGCCTTGCCTTCTGGCTAACTTTATTGTGTGTGTGTGTGTGTGTCTGTCTGTTTGTGTGTGTGTCTGTTTGTGTGTGTGTTTATGTATGTGTGTGTGTGTGTGTGTGTGTGTACCATTCACATTTTTATCATGTCTTCATTTTTATTCTAGTTTTATTCATATATAATTTTTTACATACATACATATATTTCTCATGTAATTTTCATATTTTTCTGCATTGTTCAAATGTTCTTATTGGAGAGTTTGACAGTTGTCATGTTGTCACACTTGTCATGTTTTTAGTCACACTAGGAATCTGACTGTCTGTTCATGGTCTTACAGCACCACCTGGTGGTTTCATTGTATGCATTCCACAGGAAAAGATTCAGCCAATCAGCTTTCAGGCATTGGAATGCGAAGAATTTGGAGGGTCGTTACCTTGTAAACTCTCAAAGAGGGAGACAGCTATTCTTTGAAACAAACAGCGTTTAATTTCTAACCGTACATCGTATCTCAAAAATTCTTGGACTACAGGAGAACAGAAAGTCTCCTCTGTGGATTAATATATCATATTTGTAGTAAGAGATTGAACTGAATAAGCAGTGATGATGGAAAAGAGCATTCATCTCATATTTTTGGGCTGTGAGAATACAGTCAGAGGCAGATTGCCAACTTCCTGTTGGATTTAGCTCATGAGTGAGTGTATGATTTTTCGGGCTCGATGAGACCAACATTTTGGCGTTGGTTTCATGTCTGTACGACATTCCTACTGGCCACTAGGGGCAATTTTGTATGCGTAGGTGGCGCTACAGAGTCCATTTTAGAACCTAAGGGGTTAATTTTGATATTGTATGAAAGTATTCACCAGACATGACATATGAGCCAAGTTTGGTGAGTTTTTGAGCATGCTGAGGGGGTCAAATGGCAGTTTAAAATGAAAAAAGCATAAAAACAAACAATTTCTTATAAATACATAACTGTACATCCTATCTCAAAAATTTTTGCACGGGAGAGTTGGGGTGAATTTTCTGAACGTGTAGATATGTAACATGTGGGGAAAAGTCAAAATTTAAAAATTAGTCCCAGACATCGCATTTTTCCGAGCTTATAAAAAAAAAAAATAACTAAACCATTAATTAGAAATTTGCGAAGACAGTTTTTTGAGAAGGGTTCACTTTATCTTTTGGTGCTATTTAGAAGCCAATTTGACAAACTGGCTCATACTAGTTTTAAGTTGAGGGTTTTACTTTGAAAGGCAATTTGCCAACTTCCTGTTGGAGTTAGCTCTCGGCGCCCACTGGAACATTTGTAGTGCTCGATGTAAGGAACGTTTTGGCATTGGTTTCATGTCTCTCGGACATTCCCGCTGGCCGCTATGGTGGTTTCCGTGTTTTTTGACAAAGGTGGCACTAGAGAGCCCATTTTGGCACCAACAGGGTCAAATTTTTCATTTTATCAAATTTATCATTTTATCAAATTTCTTACTGGACCTGATATACATGCCAAATTTGGTGAGTTTTGGAGCATGTTTAGGGGGTCAAAATCCAGTTGAAAGTGGTGGCGGAAAAATAAAAATAATAATAATAATAACAATAATAATAATAATAATAATAATAATAATAATGATAAACGAACAAAAAACAATAGGGGCCTTGCCTTCTGGCAAGTCCACTCACTGTGTGAGTGGACCTGCCCTCTCGGCTCGGTCCCTAATAAAATAAAATAAAATGAAATGAAATAACAATAATATGGGCCCAGTGTATCTCCACATTTAGCATATCAGATCTTTTTATTTTAGTTTTTGCTGCTAGTGGACAACAGTCAGGGACATTCATTAGATTTAATTTAGAATTTAGATTTAATTAGATCTAATACCTTAATCAACAGAATTTGGTCAGAGATACCAACTTAACTAGAAGCACTCGGAGAGCGCAGACCTCCGCCAAGGCTGATCAGTGGCGCCCCCCGTGGGCCCCCCCACCCCCGATCACCACCAAAATTTAATCATTTCTTCCTTATCCCATTTCCAACAAACCCTGAAAATTTCATCCAAATCTGTCCATAACTTTTTGAGTTATGTTGCACACTAACGGACAGACAAACAAACAAACAAACAAACAAACAAACAAACAGACAAACCCTGGCAAAAACATAACCTCCTTGGCGGAGGTAAAAATTCTAATTTAACTTATCCACTTTTAGTGCTTGATGATATTAAACACTGTATTAGACATTTAGGAGGCAATAAACCTAATCAACCTAATATATATCTGGCCAAATATGGGGAATAATTAATTAAATAAGACATGACAATTGTTAAAAAAAAATCAGTGAAATGTCTCACATACAGTGGACTAAAGATCTGTCTAAGTTTAATTCTAAACTTCATTGTATATTTATCACAAATAAAAAAAATGTTGAAACTGAAAATGTTGAAATATGTGTCAACTTATAACATTTTTTCTTATTCCATGTATAATGGAGAAGAAACAAAGAAAACGTGTATTGGTATAAGCAGTCTGTTCTTTCTAATGTAAATAATGTTGATCACTAAACCATTCTGTGTTCTATTTCAAAACAACATTGCTTTCTTCTTAAAACAAAACAAAAAAAAAATCGTTTTATTAAATTATTTATTGTTTTCTGTTCCTGCTCGTTTTGTTTGTGGCTCCTGCACGTGCTGTTAAAAAAACAAAAAACAAATACCAGATGCGTCCTCAGGAGGGCGCTGTAGCATCAAATGAATGTTTCAAAGTTCATGTTCAGTACATTGTACCATAGATGGACTTCCTCTGAGTGCATCTCGTGCTCCTCTAGAGAAATTATCAATTAATGATCAACTGATAATGGCACTTGTAAAAACTATAATTAACCTTTAAGACTTCCCACCAAGTAAGACATAAAATGAGAGGTGAGAGGTTTTGTGTCCTCTAACAGGCTGCATTGTTCACCAATTTGCTTAATTTTATTGCGATATATTGATGTCTTAGTAGATTATTGATTTGTTACTAGTGTGATAAAGACTATTAGATAATGTTTTGGTGCTGGTTATAAATCTGAACAATAAACCTTGCCCTCAAGTGATTTCTTATCAGCGTTTATAGTGCGTGACTTGCAGTTTACAGAGTTCTGCCCTGAAGTCAGAGTCACTTCTGTTTCCTGTTTCCTTCAAATTAGTCTCCTCAAAGGGTCATGTTTGTTTTAGAAATCACACTTATTCACAAGACAGATAGAGTCCTTAAGGGGGGCTGGAGCAACACTTACTTTTGTTTAATGTTCATATTTCATTTTAACATCATTAAAGGGAGTAAAACCATCTATTTTGTTCTAGCAGGTTTATCATCAAGGTACTGTGTTTTTTCTAAGGTGCTGTGATAAAACATTTACTTTCATAACACTGTAACTACATTTAATGCTCAACATTTATTTCATATAATGTAATAAAAATGGGAGATGACAAAAGCATGACTTAGATGATAAAGGCGCTGACTCTCATTCTGCTGCAGTTTCAGATCCTTCACATCCAGGTTCTTTCTGAAAATCATTTCTCAAAAGGAAAACCTGCACATTTAGAAATTATTGACTGTCTGTCTTCCCTTTTAATAGGCAGTATTTTCTTTCTATCATGGTTCAAAGTACATTTTATGCCGTGGTCCAATGCCTCATTCAATGCCATAAAAGTTTGTTTCAACTTTTCCTTTAAACAGATGCAGGATTTGTGTGATATTGAACAGGTATGAGAATAAAGTCAAATAAAGCTGAATAATCTAGGTGATTCAAGTTGTCATGGTTAATGTATGCCCCTACCCAAAGCATAATAATAATAATAATAATAATAATAATAATAATAATAATAATAATAATAATAATAATAATAATAATAATAATAACCATCCAGTCAGCAAATGATTATACCCTTTGATTTTTTTAAAAACACATTAGACTTTAGTCAGTGTGAACGTATGCAGTACTCAGGTAATTACAGGGGCGTAAACATTAGTTCTACATGTCTATGAAGTGAAGCATTAATCTCCTCCTACCACCAACCCAAGAAAAAATTAGCTGACAGGTACTTACCACTTTGAATCACTAATCGATTATTTGTGATTATTTGCATTATTACCCAAGATGATTTTCTATATGCTCTATATAATTCGTGGAATTTCTACTTTAAAATGAAAACCTAAGGCATTATCAGATGTCATGTACCGTTTTATAATCACTGTAAAATAAACAACGCTCTCCATCCATCCATCCATTCTCTTCCGCTTATCCGGGGCCGGGTCGCGGGGGTAACAGTCTAAGCAGGGATGCCCAGACTTCCCTCTCCCCAGACACCTCCTCCAGCTCTTCCGGGGGGATCCCGAGGCGTTCCCAGGCCAGCCGAGAGACATAGTCTCTCCAACGTGTCCTGGGTCTTCCCCGAGGTCTCCTCCCAATGGGACATGCCCGGAACACCTCCCCAGGGAGGCGTCCAGGAGGATCTGAAACAGATGCCCGAGCCACCTCAGCTGGCCCCTCTCGACGCGGAGGAGCAGCGGCTCTACTCCGAGCTCCTCCCTGGTGACTGAGCTCCTCACCCTATCCCTAAGGGTGCGCCCAGCCACCCGACAGAGGAAACTCATTTCGACCGCTTGTATCCGGGATCTTGTCCTTTCGGTCATGACCCAAAGCTCATGACCATAGGTGAGGGTAGGAACGTAGATTGACCGGTAAATCGAGAGCTTCGCCTCTCGGCTCAGCTCCTTCTTTACCACAACCGACCGGTACAGCGACTGCTGTACTGCTGCTTGTACTGCTGTAACAACGCTCTAGTGTCAGATATTTCCACTGCTAAAAACATACTTGATCTCTACTCTCAACTTTACATAATGCTTCAGTTCTTGGTAGTAAAGGTCAACCAGTAGTGGATGTTTAGAGGCTGATATAGTGGCAATGTCTAACAGCAAAAGCCAGTGTCAGTGTCCTGAAAAAAGTTCAAAAAATGTACTCTGGATATTACTTATACTAGAAGTTTATTATTATTATTATTATTATTATTATTACTACTAGAAACTTTATAGCTGTTGAAGTCAGATGTAGTGAATAAGAAAATGAATTAGTCAGTAAATACATCTGAAGTCAAACTCAGTTATTATTGAATACATTTGGAACTAAGTATCAAACTAACCGTGAAAGATTCAAATGACTATATATGATTTTTATCTTTTGTGTTAATATTTTCTCTTAAAGTCAGCAGCTCCATTTGGGAGGCTGTTACTTGACTGTTTGTCAAATGTTCCATCAGCATCAGCTGATCTCTACTTGATACCCTAAACTTTGGTCAACCTCTACTTTGGTAGTACTTCTCAGCTTTGTACCTTCTATTTTTGTTTTTGTGGCCTTTGGAATTGTATTTCTTTTTCATTTTCTGAACCCACTTTATCCTCACTAGGGTCATGGGGGTCGCTTGGAGCCTATCCCAGCTACATAGGGGCGAAGGCGGGGTACACCCTGGACGTTTCGCCAGTTCATTGCAGGGCTGAACATATAGCGACAAACAATCACTCTCACATTCACACCTATGGGCAATTTAGATGAACCAATTAACCTATCAGTGCATGTGTTTGGATGGTGGGAGGAGCCGGAGTACCCGGAGAGAACCCACATAGACACAGGGAGAACATGCAAACGCCACACAGAAAGGTCCCAAACCCCCGTCGACTGGTGTTGGAATCGAACCCAGGACCTTCTTGCTGTGAGGCACGAGTGCTAACCACTGCACCACCTTGTCACCCAAAGTTGATTATTATTATTATTATTATTATTATTATTATTATTATTATTATTATTAATAATAATAATAATAATAATAATAATAATAATAATAATAATAATAATAATTCATTCATTCATTTTCTGAACCCGCTTTATCCTCACTAGGGTCATGGGGGTCGCTTGGAGCCTATCCCAGCTACATGGGGGCGAAGGCGGGGTACACCCTGGACGTTTCGCCAGTTCATCACAGGGCTATAATAATAATAATAATAATAATAATAATAATAATAATAATAATAATAATAATAATAATAATAATAATAATAATTGTTATTATTATTATTATTATTATTATTATTATTATTATTACTGCTACTACTACTACTACTACTACTACTAGAAACTTTATAGCTGTTGAAGTCAAATGTAGTGAATAAGAAAATGAATTTGATAGAAAAATTCTGTGATACACTCTGAGACAAAAGACGGAGTCAGTGGATTCTGGAATCAGAAGATTTTACTTGCAAGGAGTCAAGTACATACAGTGAGATGCAGCAGCTGACTGACTGACAACAGGAAGTTGAAGATCTTATGAAAGAACATGAGTATTACAATCATTAGACCAAGTGTACAAATATTATGACGTTGATCAGGTTCACCATTGGCTTAGGTATTCAAAACACAGTGATGCATGGGTTCAGTGACCACGTTTGTACTCTTCCCCCTCGTGCCCCATGGCCTGATCTCCTCAAGGGCAGCAGCTCACTCTGGTCCCAAACTGGATGGACAACAAGTACGCTTTGGTCCCAAACTGGAACAAAACAAGCAGATAGCAAAGAACTGGTAGACATATCCTGAGTGGATATGTCTGGGCATTCTCGCAAAATGTCATCATAACCCATCCATGACTCATGCTCTGGACACCTGATATTTACAGGATATAGTCTAATAGCCTAATTTTTTTAACAGAATTAGTCAGTAAATACATCTGAAGTCAAACTCAGTTATTATTGAATACATTTGGAACTAAGTATCAAACTAACCATGAAAGATTAAGATGACAGGATGTGATTTTTATCTTTTGTGTTAATATTTTCTCTTAAAGTCAGCAGCTCCATTTGGGAGGCTGTTACCTGCCTGTTTGCCAAACGTTCCATCAGCATCAGTTGATCTTTACTTGATACTAAGCACTTTTTGTCCTGTCTTTTGTCCTGTCTGTAAGCGTGATCAAGTACCTGTCTTACATGTTCAACGTATGTACTGTTGTAATACCAAAGCAATCACCTAGACTGCAAAACAAATCTACCTTGACCTTGATACCTTAACCCTTTCATGCATTAATTGTGAGAACCTTCGTCAAGATTTTTTTCTTCAGTGTTTTTATTCCTCCTTAAGCATGAAAAAAACAATTCAATCGAGTTTTTTTTTTTTCTGTGGAGTTACAAAAATATCCATGCATTTAATTTTTGAAGTAAAGAAAAGTGTTTAAAACCCAATATCAGAGAGGGATATGAAAACAATGAAATAAAAACATGTTTAATGCTGCTAATCTGATGTCTTCTCACATTTTAACATATTCTAATGCTAGTAATTCCTCACTTCATCGAGATAATGTGCAAAAAAAACCTTGATTTACACTCAAACATGTTAGTGCAGATCAGCTTTATCAAGAACAGCAAAGTTACAGTAATGGTCTGAATGTTAGGATATGAGATGTAAGTGTCCGCTGTGTTGGCTGATATGAAACTAAAACAACTAAACCCGTTAATATACAAGAGAACAGCTGGAGAAGAACCGTCCACTGGAGTGACTTATGCATGAAAGGGTTAAACTTTTCTCAACCTCTACTTTGGAGGTACTTCTCAGCTTCGTACCTTCTATTTTTGGTTTTGTGGCCTTTGGAATTGTATTTCTGTGTATAAATATTTATTCATGAACGTGTCAACAACTATAATTCTTTCTGTAAGAATCCGACTGGCAAATAACCATATTCTGAAAAACAAAAAAGGCTAAAAATGAGCTCGTGTTTACCAAAGATCATGTTCATTTGCTTTTTTTTTTTTACTCAAAACAGTTCAATATCAGACCCAGGACTAAAGACCTGGATCCAACAGAGACCTTAAAAGGACAACAGAGGTCCAGATCCAGATCCAGAGGCATTGGTCATTTATCAGAGTAAAACTTGCACTCCCTTGTTTGTGATGACAGCCCAGTCACATTCACTGTTCCTCCGTACATCCTATCTGTAAATGAAAACTCAGATACACCCTCAGTTATGGCTCTGTCCAAAGTCCAAGGCAGTGGAGAAGGTAACAGTAAAACGGCGTAGAGCGTCTGTCCGTCTCAGTGAGGGTGGATGTTACTGGAGCCGTCGAGATGCGTGGTGGGATCTTTGTAGCGTTGTTGGCTCTGTCCGCTGCTGTTTGTGTTCAGTCAGATGAGGAGACGAGGGCGAAGGAATTCCTGGCGGCATTCGATGAGCGGGCCTCTGACCTTATGTACCAGTACTCGCTGGCATCCTGGGCCTACAACACCAACATCACCAAGGAGAACTCCGACAAAGTGGTAAGCATGTGGAAAAAAAACATCCTCTGGTTCAAGTTTCTGAAGTTGTGGTAACTGAATCATGTGACTTGATGTGTCTTTTTTTTTTTTTTTTTAACTCTTTTCAGTCAGAACAGGGGAAAATATGGAGCAATTACTACAGCCAGGTCTCAGAGGACTCTGGGAACTTTTCCATTGATCTGATTAAGGATAGAGAAATCAAATTACAGCTCATCTCCCTGCAAGACAAAGGCTCTGGTGTCTTATCCTCAGATAAAGCAGAGCACGTAAGACACTTCAAATAACATAAAAGTCGACATATACAGTATATCTGAAGTTACAAAAAGACAAAGATTGTCCTGTGATTTTTTGTCATGAATTGTGTCATTTCATACCTGTGTTTTTTTGTTTTTTGCCCCACTTGTAGCTGAGTAAAATTCTGAGTGATATGAGTACGATCTACAGCACAGCCACAGTGTGTCTGAAGGACGATGAGCTCAACTGCCAGACGTTAGAGCCAGGTAGAGTATGAGCAGGAGTTCCATAAGTACAGACGTCTGCTGCTGCATCTGAACCTACAACTGATAACACAGACAGAAGAAAGACATGGCTCTACTATCTATCTATCTATCTATCTATCTATCTATCTATCTATCTATCTATCTATCTATCTATCTATCTATCTATCTATCTATCTATCTATCTATCTATCTATCTATCTATCTATCTATCTATCTATCTATCTATCTATCTATCTATCTATCTATCTATCTATCTATCTATCTATCTATCTATCTATCTATCTATCCATCCATCCATCCATCCATCCACCCACCCACCCACCCACCCACCCACCCACCCACCTATCTATCTATCTATCTATCTATCTATCTATCTATCTATCTATCTATCTATCTATCTATCTATCTATCTATCTATCTATCTATCTATCTATCTATCTATCTATCTATCTATCTATCTATCTATCTATCTATCGTTCTATCGTTCTATCGTTCTATCTATCTATCGTTCTATCTATCGTTCTATCTATCGTTCTATCGTTCTATCGTTCTATCGATCGTTCTATCGTTCTATCGATCGTTCTATCGATCGTTCTATCTATCTATCTATCTATCTATCTATCTATCTATCTATCTATCTATCTATCTATCTATCTATCTATCTATCTATCTATCTATCTATCTATCTATCGTTCTATCGTTCTATCGTTCTATCGTTCTATCGTTTATCGTTCTATCTATCGTTCTATCGTTCTATCGATCGTTCTATCTATCGTTCTATCTATCGTTCTATCTATCGTTCTATCGTTCTATCGTTTATCGTTCTATCTATCGTTCTATCTATCTATCTATCTATCTATCTATCTATCTATCTATCTATCTATCTATCTATCTATCTATCTATCTATCTATCTATCTATCTATCTATCGTTCTATCTATCGTTCTATCTATCGTTCTATCTATCGTTCTATCTATCTATCTATCTATCTATCGTTCTATCTATCTATCTATCTATCTATCTATCTATCTATCTATCTATCTATCTATCTATCTATCTATCTATCTATCTATCTATCTATCTATCTATCTATCTATCTATCTATCTATCTATCTATCTATCTTTAACCCTTGTATGGTGTTTGGGTCTGTGGGACCCTTTTCCATTTTTTATTAAAAGAAAAATGATGAGTAATTATTTGTTTATGAATTTTTTTCCTCTCATATCTTGATTATATTACATTTTAGAAAAAAAAAAAAAAGAAAAGTGAAAACAATTAGCACTTTAATTCATAAATGTCATCTAATAAAGGCAAAAGGCAAATATTAAATATATACTGCTTTTTATATTGCTTGTAATTGGGATGAAGTCAACATCTGTTGAGTATTTTTGCATAAAGTTGTTTGATAATGTTGAATTCAAAACCCACAAATGCAGCGGGTCCAGCAGACCCACGAACACTGGCTGACTAACAAAAACCTGAACACCACACAAGGGTTAAAACCAGTATCACTCCTTGTTTTTTCCATTTTTTGCCTTTGTGTTGAAAGTGCATTTTATTTTAATTGAAGTTTATTTTTTCATGATATTATGTGTGATATTTGTGCTTACAGGACTGGAGCATGTAATGGCTAACAGCAGAGACTACTCAGAGCGTCTACATGTGTGGGAAGGCTGGAGGAAAGAGGTGGGCAAGAGGATGAGGCCTCTGTACGAAGACTACGTAGACCTGAAGAATGAGGCTTCCAAACTGAACGGTAATTATTGAAAAAAAAAAAAAAAACATAAAAATGCATGCAAGGTATATAATGCTAAAAATTCTGCACCTCATGTACAAAATTCACATAAACCAAAATCACACAAATCACAGGATGCAGGTTCATTCAAAAAATAAAAGTAAAATAATATAAACATCATAAAAACAGCATTAAATAAACAGATGAAGTGTATAAGATGAAGCATGACATGTAGATCTTCAATTATTTTACCCAGAAAATGAAAATTTTTACGAAATCTATATTCATTTATTACTTATGTAGAGTTTACACCGTTTTGTCACCAGAAACCAGTTAAAATCATATCATTTATGAATAATGTTGGCGTCAATTTAAGTCCCCCCCCAAAAAAGTGTAGAGTTTAGTGTGTAAATATATCTATTTGGCTCACTAAATTTTTAAAATAAATTTTGCAAATTTTTTAAAATAATATTTTCATTAAACTAAACTTGACATTTTAAGTTTTATGACACTTTAATAGCAAAAAAATTGTAGTTATTTCATGAAATAAATACAATATAATACAGACTAAAATTATTTCAGTAAATCTAGATTTTCATTCAAAAAGATGTCTCAGGGAACCTAAATAGATTTTGGAGAAATATATAAACTAATATACTTTTGAAATTTGAGAAGCTTACTTATTTTAATGCATTTTGTTGTAGATCTTTAAATTTTGTGGTAACCAGTTTGTACTTTGGAAGAACTTGACTTTTGCAGTGGTGTCGTTTTTATTTGACATGGTCTTTTTTTTAACCTTGTCAATAATGTTAAACCCTCTCTGTGCTTCACGTGCCCTAAACGTCAGTGTGTTCTTTGATTTTGTGCAGCCTGTTTTGTGTATCTGGGATTATCTACGACACCATATAGAAGCAGTGGAGCATGGACAGTAGCTGTTCAGGTTGCACACCGTCTGTGTTCAAAGTTCATGGTCTAATCTTTCCACTGGATTTTATGGAATTGGAGCTAAAAGTTCACGCTAGATTGAGTTATTTTAAGAGATAACAGTAGAACCAACAATAAAAGGTCATAAACTATAAAGTAGCTTTTTTGCCATTTAACCTCCATTTGTAAGACTGGGAATACTGGTGAAATATGGGACCAGAGGGAATTAAAAACCAAAAACCTCCCTCTTCGTCTGGGCTGCGGAAAATGTTATGGAATTTTACTATAGAAAATGTTACCGTTTTAATAATAGTCAGACAGAAGCAGTAGTGACTGGTAAGAAGTAATGTGAAATCCAGAGCTGAACAGGACAAAAGTTAGTTTTCTGCTAAAAGCATTTATATCTTACTCACAGTTACTTGGAAAATGAGTAAATCATCTAACCACATAAAATAAAATAAAATAAAATAAAATAAAATAAAATAAAATAAAACAAAATAAAATAAAATAAAACAAAATAAAATAAAATAAAATAAAATAAAACAAAATAAAATAAAACAAAACAAATAAAATAAAATAAAATAAAACAAAACAAAATAAAATAAAATAAAATAAAATAAAATCCTTTTATTTGGCTACAGGTGCAGGGGTTATTGATCCATGGTGGTTTTTTAATCTTCCAATAAAGAGTACAGCTTTAATTCACCTGCTCAACAAACACTTCAGGATACACCAAAGGGTGAAGACCTTAGGACCATGAGGATATAAAGCTGTAATGCCCCTGACATCCACTAGAACTGGCTCCAAAGTCCCTGGCTTCCACAGACTTACATTGGCCTCCTGTAAAAAGTCAGTGCTGATGTTTTCCAGAACATCTGGTCTTACCTGTTTCATCTGAACCCTCTAAGAAGTGATCTCAACTTTAAATTTATATCTCAATTTTCTCCCATGAGTCTGACATTCAGAGCCTTATTTTTAGCTATTTTAAGACCTTTGTTCCCCTGATAAACAGCACTATTAAAGTTATGGTTAATAGAGTCCACAAACACAACTGTAAAACAACTTTGTTACTAAATATTACACAAAATATGTCCTTTTATTGAGTCAGTATGTTACTGCATAGCATTATTTCACTTCTGACCCCATAGGGTATTGTTATTCTGCCACTTTTGTCCAATAC
Organism: Sphaeramia orbicularis; assembly: GCF_902148855.1. NCBI lineage: Eukaryota > Metazoa > Chordata > Actinopteri > Kurtiformes > Apogonidae > Sphaeramia > Sphaeramia orbicularis. The sequence continues at coordinate 58,802,259 of NC_043959.1, read as the reverse complement.
AGTCACTTCCTGTTCCAAAAAAGCGAAGGTGATTTTGAAACTGGTTTCGAAACGGCAGTTCAGAAACCAATGAGTGATGACACAACTTCCCCTTCCAATAATTTTATACAGTCTACAGGAGACACATGCACACTCTTTTGGATGATGCCCAGCGAACAGGAAATAAACATATTTTCATAGAAATAAAGTAAAGTAAATACAGTTAGAATCAACTTAATCAATGTTAGTGTGGACCACAGGACAGAGGACTAGTATTATATCATAATATTTAAAGCATGTCTTTATTTCAGATGCATTTTTGCCAGTTAAAATTTTAAATGTATTATTTAAAATATTTACAATTAACCCTTTAACCTCTGAGACGTTATTTCAATGAAACAGGCAGTTTTTGTTGTTTTAATTGTCGCCCGTTTCAGTGTGATAAAAGCTGCTGTGAGTATGTGTTTGTGTTCCTTTTCTTCAGTGGTTTTGTTTTACTGTGTGTTTTAGGGTCAAAACAGGTGGAAGAACAGAAAACAGACAAAGAGAGGACTTTAAGTTTGACAGGTTTTTACTAAAAAAGGCCCTCAGAATGTGCATAGATAAGGGATTTAGGATGTTGAACATAAACCATGAACTGGAACACACTGAACAACAAGTATTTGGATTTTGCCCCAGTAGTTTTTGTTTTATGGCTCTTTTTTTTCTAAATCGGTCCAGCTGCTTTCTGACACCTGGTTGAACTCCAGAAAGCAGTTACACAGTTAAAACTTAAAAAAGCAGAAAAAAAAGAAGAAAAATCGAGACAATACTGCAAACAACAGTAAAAACTAAATATGACAAGGAAAACTGTGTTTAAAAAAAAAAAAAAAAAAAAGCTCAAAATATCTATTTTCATAACTTCGGTCTCACTCACTTCTTTGTGTTTTACCCACCATTCCACAGGCAACAGGGGGCGCCCTGAGCATGCTCAAAGCACAAGGTCTATTCTATCAGCATGTTTTGAAATTTTAACTATTGAGCAAACAGTTGAATTTTTATGAATATTTATATTTAATTAAACATACAGAACGGTCACCACAGACACATTTATTTTATTTTAATTTTTATTCAACCTTTATTTAACCAGGAAAAAGATCTTATTGAGATTAAGAGCCTCTTTTTCAAGGGAGTCCTGACCAAGAGACAGCACAAAACACAACACATATACTGAACAAAAATATAAATGCACTACTTTTGTTTTTGCTCCCATTTTTCTTGAGCTGAACTGAAAGATCTAAAACTTTTTCTGTGTACACACAAGGTTTATTTCTCTCAAATATTGCTCACAAATCTGTCTAAATTTGTGTTAGTGAACACTTCTTCTTTGCTGAGATAATCCATCCACCTCACAGGTGTGGCAGATCAAGATACTGATTAGACAGCAGGATTTTTGCACAGGTGTGCCTTAGGCTGGCCACAATAAAAGGCCACTCCAAAATGTGCAGTTTTATCACACAGCACAATACCACAGATGTCACAAGTTTTGAGGGAATATGCACTGGTCATGCTGACTTCAGGAATCTCCACCAGAGCTTCTGCCTGTGAATTGAATGTTCATTTCTCTACCATAAGCCATCTCCAAAGCTGTTTCAGAGAATTCATGAAGAAGACTGTGCGAGGAAAATGGTGGTCACACCAAATACTGACTGGTTTTCTGACCCCCCTGGACCACCCAATACAGTAAAAGTGCACATTTTAGAGTGGCCTTTTATTGTGGCCAGCCTAAGTCACACCTGTGCAATAATCCTGCTGTCTAATCAGCATCTTGATATGCCACACCTGTGAGGTGGATGGATTATCTCAGCAAGGACAAAGGAGAAGTGCTCACTAACACAGATTTAGACAAATTTATGAACAATATTTGAGAGAAATAGGCCTTTTGTGTACATAGAAAAAGTTTTAGATCTTTGAGTTCAGCTCATGAAAAATGGGAGCAAAAACAAAAGTGGTGCATTTATATTTTTGTTCAGTGTAGTTACAACATACAATTACCTCATACAGTTACAACAAACAATAATTTACAAGGCAAATCAACCTGTGAAAAACACGTGCAAGTCATTCAGTTGTTCTCCAGCACTTTGAGTTTGGATTTAAAAGCATTCAGGGAGATCAGTTCAGACAGTTTCCAGTCTTTTAGCAACATATTCCATGTGGACGGAGCAGAGTACACAAATGCCGTTTTACCAGCTCTGTACGGGCGAATGGCACAAAGAGGAACAAATGCTCATTCGATCACAGACAATAAGAATCAACACTTCTTCTCGTAATTAAACTACAGATATAGGAAGGCAGTAGTCCAAGTATGGCCTTATAAATGAAGGTACACCAGTGTCCCAGCCTCCTGGTGGACAGGGCAGGCCAGCCCACTCTGGAATACAAGTCATGATGATGTGTCATGGTTTTAGAATTAGTAATAAACCTCAGAGCAGCATGATAGACTGTGTCAGTCATTTGAAGATACTTAGACGATGTGTTCATATAAAGTACATCTCCATAATCTAACACTGATAAAAAAAGTGGCAGTGACAAGGTGCTTTTGTACATCAAAAGAAAAACAACTTGTTTCGAAAGTAAAAGCCCAGTTTAAGCTTTAATTTCTTTACCAGGTTTTCAATGTGTCACATGAGGAGTTAAAGGGTTTAAAGTGGGGAAGAACAACTATTTATTTTAATGTCATGGTTCCTCTGTACTCCTATGGACCAGTCACACTGCACTGCAGAATCACAGAGTGGACAGAAGCAACTGATGGAAAAATAACAACGCCCTCTGGTTACCACTCATTAAATATAAATGTCACAATGCACATGTCCTATAATCTAATACAAGCAATGATGTGATCAAGAGGACATTTTCCTGTTAAAACTAAAGAACTAAAATGACAACATTGTGTAAAATGTGTGTTCCTCTGCTGTCACATGCAGGATTTGAGGACTATGGAGCGTACTGGAGATATAACTACGAGACCATCGAGGAGCCGATTCCGTACAGTTACACCAGAGAAGAGCTAATGACAGACGTCCGTTCATTATACAAACAGGTTCGTCTAATATCCAAGGAGTAGAGGCTTTTATTACAGACTGTGGAAAACTGTTCACAGTAGTAATGTATGTTTTTTTTGCAGATCCTGCCTCTGTACAAGGAGCTGCATGCTTATGTCAGGGCCCAGCTGATGAAGGTCTACGGTGGACACATTGACCCACAAGGACCCCTGCCCGCCCACCTGCTCGGTATGTGAACCATGGAGGTCATCAGAGTTTCTGATCTTATTGTCATTATTCCATTTTAGACTCTTTTCATGTGTTTGAGCTGTAATGAGATTTAATATTAGTCAAGATTCAGACACAGAAACATGATGAGGTATCCACTGAACTGAAGTCATTCTGAAGTGAATTACAGGAGAAGAAAATAGAACGAGGCAAGAAAAAACTACTTTGTAGAGTAAAAATGTCCGAGACTGCACAACGCTTTTATCCCTGGTCTCCATGTCCCACCCAGTGAGGCCCAGTTACATGACAACGCTCTGGGGTGGAAACGACAAAATATTTTATCAAATGTGTCTTTTGTTTAGACGGATTTTGGGAGATGAAAACGCAAAAAAGTGAAACCACCTTCCACTGTGGAAATCTTAAAAATGCTCCACTCTCATGTCACCGTCTAAAGCAGGGGTGTCAAACTCATGTTAGTTCAGGGGCCACATACAGCCCAGTATGACCTGCAGTGGGCTGCATCATTAACCCTTTCATGTATACTGCTCACTACAGTGGACAACTATTCTACAGCTGTTTTCCCGTATATTCATGGATTTTGTTGTTCTTTTCGTTGTTGTTCTTTTTTTTTTTTTTTTTTTTTTTACACACAGCTTTATTAAAGTTTTAAGACACTACATATCTTTTCTGACATGAATTGGTAACATTATGTAGATCTCTCCTGAGCATAAACCCCCAGAATCACAAGCCCTCCCCATAGTTTTCACACAATTTATCAGTAAATACATGTTTCTGTGCATCAAAAATTAAACGTGTGGTGTCCAGCTGAGTGGACATTTTTGCAACTTCATGAAAAATAGGTTCATAAGAATTTTTTTTCATTATTTTTTTTAATGTTTTTTTTTATTATTATTTATTTATTCTTCAGAAGAAAATTTTCAATCGCATTGTTTTTTTCATGCCTAAAGAGGAATAAAAACACTCAGGAAAAAATTTTGATTAAGGTTCTCATAATTTGTGCATGAAAGGGTTAAAATAATAACATAATAATACATAAATAATATCAATTCCAAAATTTGTACGTCACTTTCTATGTTTTAGTGTGAAAAAAGTAAAATTATATTATCAAAATTTTCACATCTACAAACTATTCTTTAAAAAAAATGTGGAAAGACATGAACAACCATGACCAAAATGAAATTTATAAAGAAAAAAAGGGCTATTTTAACAATTTATGCCATTATTTGGCCTCAGCTTCTCATTTTCACATGTTCATTACCATGTACAGATCACAGTGGATCTACAAATACACAAAACATTTAATAAACGACAGAATAATGGTACAATTACTCTTAATTCTCTGAAGACATTTCAGATTGTTCATATTTGTTCAGGTTTTTCCACATTTTTTGTAAAAGGCTAGTATGTAAATGTGAACATTTTTGTAATTTAACTTTTTTTTTTTACACTAGAATAAAGAGAAAAATTGTGGCTTTCATTGTTTATAGTTTAGTATGATAGTATTGTACTGGCCTGACCCACTTTAGATGGAACTGACCTAAAATTATTTTGACATTCTGATGTGAATATCTTCAGTGTAATTTTTGTGTTTCACTAATTCATCCCGCGGGCTGGATTGGACCCTTTGGCACATGTTTGACACCCCTGGTCTAAAGGGATTCTCGTCTCATAGAGTTTACATCACAAGTTCAGGAAAACAACAACAGGAAGAGAATTAAAAAGGTTCTACACAGGCGCTCGGTCTTGGTGGTGGTGATGCCGTCTACCCACCTGGCATGCATACTTCATCAATAAATTAAACATTTCACACACTTTTGCGCGTTTCTCTGGATGCAGATTTTCCCCCTAAAACACACGTCCAAACGCAGAATTAAAAGTGAGAACGCAATGCCACTTTTGCGTTTTCGGTTCAGATTGTTACCATCTAAACGTAGCCTCAGATGACGTCCCATGTTTAGATTTTGAATGAAATGAGTGAATTCAACCCGAGTAAAGTCACGTTTACATACAAATGTATTTTTGACCGTATTTCTGCTCTGCTTCAAGTTATTTCAGAGAAAAATGAGGATAAAATATGAAACAAACATCTACCAAAAGATTCAGATTACAAGATTGTTTTACCTTTGGCATTGTATTACTTATTTTCTTCATTTTTTGTTTCCTTTTGTCGATCATTTTATTTACTTTTAAACACTACTTAATTCATTTCCTTTTGGTCATTTTATTTATTATTCATTTATTTATGATTTGTTAATTTGTGTACTTTTTGTTAATGATCTTGTTGGTTATTTTGCTCAGTTTTGTTCGTTTCTTGTTCACTTTGTGTTTTTTTTGTTCATTTCTGTGATTATCTTATGCCCATTTGGTGTTAATTTCATTGATTTTTTGGGTTCATTTGATCATTTTATTCAACTTTTGTGCAGATTTGTTCATTTTGTTGCTTCGTTTGTTCATTTATTTAACATGAGGAAAATGAGCACAATCTCAGTTCTTATGCAATGTTATTCTTTTCAGTTAAAAGGTTTTTAGCGAGGAACAGACTATTCATATTGCAGGCTGTTTGTTATGCCCTCCACATGTTAAAACCATCACCTGTAACATACAAACCTAATGACCTGTTCATTTTGTTAAGGTAGGAAGACATTATATCAACATTTTATACGATCAGTTTCTGCAACCCAAAGTGACCAAAGAAATAAATGTATAAATACACAATTCTAATATGAAAACAATAATATGAAGTGCAGCTGAAATTATGTCTTTTGCTGAAATGTGTCAGAGGTGGCAGAAGAACATGCTACTGTCTAAACTCTGCTTCCACTCTCAGATCATACAACTCTCTAATGCAGGGGTGTCAAACTCATTTTAGTTCAGGGGCCACATACAGCCTAATATGATATAAGTGGGCCGGACCAGTAAAATAATATAAATATAGGATAAGAACTTAGAAATAATGTCAACTCTAAAGTTTTTTTCTCTGTTTTTGAGTTAAAAAAAGTCAATTCCGTAATGAAAATGTTTACATCTACAAACCGTACTTGAACATAACGTGAACAAATATGAACCTGCAAATTCTTCAGAAAAATAAGTGCAATTTTAACAATATTAACGCCTCAGTGTATCATTTATACGTATGCATTACAACGTACAGATCACAGTGGATCTGCAAATACACAAAACATTTAGTAACAGGCAGAATATTGATAAATTCCACAGACTTCTCTTAAGAAATTTCAGGTTATTCCCTTTTTTTTGCAAAAGGCTAGTCTGTAAATGTAAAAATTTTTGTGTAATTTTTCTTTTTTTTTTTTTTTTTACACTACAACAAAGAGACAAAATTTGTACTTTTCATTATTTATAGGTTATTATGATAGTATTTTACTGGTCTGACCCACTTGAGATTGAATTGACTTAAAATGATTCAAACATCCTTGATTGTTAATATCTTCAGTGTAATTTCTGCATTTCACAAATTCATCCCAGGGGCCAAATTGGACCCTTGGTGGGCCGGTTTTGGCCCCCGGGCCGCATGTTTGACACCTGTGCTCTAATGCATGTTACTGTGTTTGGAAATACGATATTGTATGAAGTGCAAAGTGAAGACTGTTGTACCTTTTGTATTGATTATTCAGGTGACATGTGGGGAAGATTCTGGACCAACCTCTACCCTCTGTCGATCCCCTACCTAACAAACCTCCTATTGATGTCAGTGAAACCATGGTGAAAAAGGTACAGTCATTTCTGTTATTCTGAAACTAAAACTGGTTTAACCCTCAAAGACCGGACCTTAAGCGGTGTACCCATCTAAAATGCTTAGGTAAATGTTTGAACCACGAATCCCATCAATACATTGAATAATTCGGGAAAATGCAGTTTCTCAGCTTTCATCATCATCAGATTGGACGTTCCAGAGACTCCGTAGTGACTGTGGAAGCACTGTCCATGTTTTGCAAAACTGATTCACCAGTAAAACCCATGGAGTTTGGATAAATGGCAGATGATGTTACTTTTTCGTAGCTTTTTTCTCGCGTCATGTTTTAACCCATAAAGACCCAAACAGCCACTGCGACCTAAACCATGTATTGATCTACATAGGTTGGACAAAATAATGGAACACCTTCACCTCAGGATATATGCCCCAATCCTACAGCTAGAATTGTTAAAGAATGGCATGAGGAACATTCTATATGAAGTTGAGCATCTCGTATAGGCCGGCACAGTCCCAGACCTCAACATTATTGAGCATTTATGGTCAGTTTTAGAGATTCAAGTAAGACGTCGATTTCCACCGCCATCGTCTCTAAAAGAGTTGGAGGGTATTCTAACTGAAGAATGGCTTTAAAATTCCTTTGGAAACAATTCACAAGTTGTATGAATCAATACCTCGGAGAATTGAGGCTGTAATTGCCGCAAAAGGCGGACCTACACCATATTAATTATATTTTGTTGATTTTTTAAGGTGTTTCCATTATTTTGTCCAACCCCTGTAAACTGTTTAATACCACTGGTCTACAAGGAAAATGCTTCCAGAATAAAAGTAATGAAATTTTACCACATGAGAGTCACTGATAAGAAAAATCAAGTCAAAATGCTGGTTGGCTGAACTTCCAAGATACAGCCTTGAGTCAAAATGTGAAATTCAAGAATTAACGAGAGAATGGGTTTGACTCCAAAGGAATATTTGTCTCAGAGCTACAAGATCTTCTTCAAAACACTGTCTGCACATTAGAATACATTCACTTTACAGGTTCTATTTAGTGAAAGATTTATAAAAAGCTTATATAAATGTACACAAACCAGTATATGTGTGTAAAAACACTTTATCATATACCTTGAAAACTCAGCAAACCGGCACTTTTGTCATTTATTTTCCAATTAATCTTATTAAAATGCGTAACATTTAGCACATTTAATCTCTGAAGCAAATCAATTCTAAAAAAATGTAGACCAGTGTAGCTGTTGATTCATTAATCCTCTCAATACATGTAAATAATTGATATAAAATGCAGTTCTTCATCTTTTCAGGGTCATCAGATATGACCCATTTGGACGTTCAGAGGCTCCGTAGTGAACGTGGAAAACACCGTCATCTTCTACAACATTGATTCACCAGTAAAACCCATGGTGTTGGATCAATGACAGTGGATGGACACACTGGGTTTATGTTGAGTTATTGATAGATTTTGCTGAAAACGTAACATTTCTTTAGTTTTCTCTATTTCTGATATAATATCAATCAACTTTAATCTGAGCTTTTATGAATATCTACAGGATTGGTGAATAAATATAGGAAAATACATGATCTTACCGAAAAAATGCAAAAAAACCAGAGGATAATATTGTAATAAATGGCGATAAATCACTTAATAAAGGTTAAATATTGAGAAAAAAAATCGTTAGGGAATTGACACAAAGTAGCATTGGGTCTTTAGGGTTAAACTTTGAATCTTTAATCTGATGTTTTGTGAATATTTACATGGTCACGAAATTAGTATAGGAAAATACATGATTTTCACTGAAAATGTGTAACAGCAGATTATAATATTATAATAAATGGTGAATGACTACCTAGCTAATTTTGAATGGAGAGAAAATAATCAAGTCACTGCAAAAAATAGTTTAATCTTTAATGGTTAATGCCACCTTCGGATTTCAGGGATGGACTGAGCGTCGCTTTTTGAAGAAGCAGAGAAGTTCTTCATGTCTGTTGGTCTGTATGAGATGTTTGATAACTTCTGGAATAACTCCATGTTTGTGAAACCTGAGGACGGACGCAAGGTGGTCTGTCACCCCACAGCCTGGGACATGGGAAACAGACTGGACTTTAGGTAAACCGTTTTTGTTATTGTTGCATAATTATTGTTTAACCCATAAAGACCAAAGCAGCCCCCGGCAACCAGAACCATCTACTGATCTAGACTGTTTAATACCTGTTGATCCACTAATCCTATCAATCCATCTAAATCACAGGTGCCAAACATGTGGCCCGGGGGCCAAATCTGGCCCGCCAAAGGGTCCACTCCGGCCCATGGGATGAATTTGTGAAATGCAAAAATTACACTGAAGATATTAACAATCAAGGATGTTAAAATAATTTTAGGTCATTTCAGTCTAAGTGGATCAGACCAGTAAAATACTAACATAATAACCTATAAATACTGAAAACTGTAAATTTGTCTCTTTGTTTTAGTGTAAAAAAGTAAAATGGATCAAAAACTTTTACATTTACAAACTAGCCTTTGACAAAAAATGTGAATTTCTGAAATGTCTTAAGAGAAATATGTGGAATGTTAATAATATTCTCCTAGTTATTTAACCCTTTCATGCACAATTCATGAGAACCTTAATCAAGATTTTTTTTTTTTTCCTGAGTGTTTTTATTCCTCTTTAGGCATGAAAAAAACAAAAACAAAAACAGAAAACAATGCAATTTAATTTTTTTCCATCAACCTATTTTTCATGGAGTTACAAAAATGTCCACTCAGCTGGACACTATGTGTTAAATTTAAAAGGCAAAGAAACATGCATTTACTGATATACGGTGTGAAAACTATTAAATATAAACATTTTAATGCTGCTAATTTGATGTTTTCTCACATTCTATCATACTCTAATACTAGTTATTACTTACTTCATGAAATAATATGCAAAAAAACCCCAACACTTTTGTTTAAAAATGCAATAAATAAATAAATAAATAAATAAATAAATAATAAATAAATAATTCCTGTTAATTGCAATCTAATAACAAGTTGCTTTTTTGTTTTTTTTGCACTCAAACATGTTACTTGCAGATCAGGATTATGTCAGTGTATGGGATGATGCATAAGTGTCCCACTGTGTCGGCTGATATGGAACTAAAACAACAAAACCCATGAATATACAAGAGAACAGCTGGAGATGAACTGTCCACTGGAGTGACCAGTATGCATGACAGGGTTAATGTTTTGGTGTATTTATAGAATCCACTGTGATCTCTAATTGTGATTCACACGTATAAAAGATAAACTAAGGTGTAATATTGTTGACATTGCACTTATTTTACTAAACGAAGTGTAGGTTTTTAGCATGTTATGTTCAAGTACAATTCGTAGATGTAAACACTTTCATTACAGAATTTGCTTTTTTCACTCATAAGTTCTTATCCTATTATTTATATTATTTTACTGGTCCGCCCACGTTATATCATATTAGGCTGGATGTGGCCCCTGAACTAAAATGAGTTTGACCCCTGATCTAAATAACTGATGTAAAATACAGTTGGTCATTTTTCATGGCCATCAGATTTGACTCATTTGGACGTTCAGAGGCTCCGTAGTTACTGTGGAAACACCGTCACCTTCTACAACATTGATCACCAGTAAACCCATGGAGTTGGATCATGACAGTGGATGGAGACACTTGTTTTTATGTTCAGATAATGATATATTTAGTGAAAAACTCACTTTTTCTTCAGTTTTCTCTTTTTCTGATATGTAACTACAACTGTAATCTGAGTTTTATTAACATCTACATCAGGGCTGTCAAACTCATTTGGTTCAGGGGCCATATTTAGCTCAATTTGATCTCAAGCAGGCCAGACCAGTAAAATAATAATGATTTAATAACCTATAAATAATGACAAATCCAAATTTTCTTTTTGTTTTAGTACAAAAAAAAACCCCAATTAAATTATTAAAATATTACATTTTACAAAAAAGATGTGAATAACCTGAAAAACAGATTTCATTTGAAAAATTCATGTAATATTTAAAAATATTTTGCCTTGACTTATTATTTATACATGTACATTTACACACAATGTTACATAAACATTTGGTAACAGGCAGATTATTGTTAAAATGTTGAAGTTTGGAACTAAAATTTGAACAATTTCTACAATATTCCATCTCTTATTATTAACATAACTCCACATCACAGTGGATCCATAAATGCACCAAACATTTAGGAACAGGCAGAATATTGTTCAAACTGCACATTTTGGGTTGTTCATCTTTGTTTATATTTATGTATTTATTTGCATTTATTGTGAAAGAATAGTTTGTAAATGTAAATATTTTCACAGTGTAATTTTTTTTTTTTCAGTTAAATTTTTTCCACATAATTTTTCACAAAGAAAAATTGTAGTTGTCATTATTTATGGGTTATTGTGCTGTTATTTTGACTGTAGATCACATTGGTCTGTATGTGGAACCTGAACCAAATGATTTGGACAACTTTGACTGTTAAGGTGAATTTTTGCACTTTCATCCTGCAGGGCGGAATGGAACCTTTGGCGGGCCCGATTTGGCCCCCGGCCGCATGTTTGACACCTGTGATTCTACATGATCAGTTTTATTAGTTTTATTAGTTTTGAACCCCATTAGCTGCTGCACACACAGCAGCTACTCTTGGTCTTTACATCTGGGGTCTTTAACAACATAAAAATAAGGCACCACAATTTCCCACAACTCGCCTCACAAACAAGATGTACACACACGAGACACAACATGAAACCAAAATTCAACAGCAAGCACACAATGCAAAACAATTACAATAACAGAATAATAGTACCACCAACAACAACGACAATAAAAAGATTAATAAATAAAATCAAACCCAAAAAATAAAAATAAAAACAAAGAACAAAAACAGCTCCACAACAAACAATGAAGAACAGACCATCGAGATGACATCACTATAGGATGTGTAATGGCTCAGACAGTTAATTCTTGGGTAAATATGAAAATTCTTAAACCTTTTAGAAAACCAACTGCTTGAATTCTGAAATTAAAAATTGTGGCAGTGTATTCCATACTACCATTGCCCTGTATTGCACACTTTTCTGTATTTGATTCATTCTACACGCAGGCAACAGGAAACGTCAGTGAAATTAAATTAACCCTTTCATGCACAAATTATGAGAACCTCATCAAGATTTTTTCCCTGAGTGTTTTGCATTTCTCTTTAAACATGAAAAAAACAATGTGATTGAAAAAATTCTTGTAACACCCCCCCCCCCCCCCCAAAAAAAAAAAAACAGATAAAAGAATAAAAAGTTAAAAAAACATTAAAAAAACATTAAAAAAAAAAATAAAAAAAATAATAATAATCAGCTGGACACCATGCGTTTAATTTTTGCAAGCAACGAAACATGTATTACTGATAAACTGTGTGAAAACTACGGGGGGGCTTGTGATTCCTGGGGGTTTATGCACAGAGAGATCTACACAATTCACCAATTCATGTCAGAAAAGATACGTAGTGTCTTAAAACTTTGATAAATATATGTGTAAAAAAAAAAATAAAAAAAATCCATGAATACACAAGAGAACAGCTGTAGAATAGCTGTCCACTGTAGTGACCAGTATGCATGAAAGGGTAAAAAAACAAAAAAAACAAAACCCAGAAGATAATATTACAGTAAATGATGATAAATCACTTAAGGAAGGTTAAATATTGAGAAAAAAAATCATTTGGGGAAATGCCACAAAAGTAACAGTGGCTCCTTATGGTTTAAGTGTTAACAGGGCAACGCTCACGTTTCTCATAAGAGGTGACAAATGTTTTCTGCTGTTATCTAATCTGACTGTGCATCAGTTTATCAGAATCATAAATAGGATTTGAACACTGGCAAACAATGGTCATTAATGTGAGTCATTCTTTCCAGCTGACAAAGACAACAAAAGCCTTTTCTTGTCAAATATTAATTATTATTTTTTCCACATAATTTTTCACAAAGAAAAATTGTAGTTGTCAATTATTTATGGGTTATTGTGCTTGTTATTTTGACTGTAGATCACATTGGTCTGTATGTGGACACCTGAACCAAAAATGATTTGGACAACTTTGACTGTTAAGGTGAATTTTGCACTTTCATCCGGCAGGGCCGGAATGGAACCTTGGCGGCCACGATTTGGCCCCCGGGCGCATGTTTGACACTGTGATCTACATGAGCAGTTTTATTGTTTTAGTATTTTGAACCCCATTAGCTGCTGCACACACAGCAGCTACTCTTGGTCTTTACATCTGGGGTCTTTAACACCATAAAATAAGGCACCACAATTTCCACAACTCGCCTCACAAACAAGATGTACACACACGAGACACAAATGAAAACCAAAATTCAACAGCAAGCACACATGCCAAAACAATTACAATAACAGAATAATAGTACCACCAACAACAACGACAATAAAGAATTAATAAATAAAATCAAACCCAAAAAAATAAAAATAAAAACAAAGAACAAACACAGCTCCACAACAACAATGAAGAACAGACCATCGAGATGACATCACTATAGGATGTTGTAATGGCTCAGACAGTATTCTTGGGTAAATATGAAAATTCTTAACCTTTTAGAAAACCCAACTGCTTGAATTTCTGAAATTAAAAATTGTGGCAGTGTATTCCATACTACCAATTGCCCTGTATTGCACACTTTTCTGTATTTGATTCATTCTACACGCAGGCAACAGGAAACGTCAGTGAATTAAATTAACCCTTGCATGCACAAATTATGAGAACCTTCATCAAGATTTTTTTCCCTGAGTGTTTTCATTTCTCTTTAAACATGAAAAAAACAATGTGATTGAAAAAATTCTTGTAAACCCCCCCCCCCCCCCCCCAAAAAAAAAACAGATAAAAGAAATAAAAAGTTAAAAAAAACATTAAAAAAAACATTAAAAAAAAAAATATAAATAAAATAATAATAATCAGCTGGACACCATGCGTTTAATTTTGAAGCAACGAAACATGTATTTACTGATAAACTGTGTGAAAAACTACGGGGGGGCTTGTGATTCTGGGGGTTTATGCACAGGAGAGATCTACACAATGTCCCCAATTCATGTCAGAAAGATACGATAGTGTCTTAAAACTTTGATAAATATATGTGTAAAAAAAAAAAAATAAAAAAAATCCAGGAATACACAAGAGAACAGCTGTAGAATAGCTGTCCACTGTAGTGACCCAGTATGCATGAAAGGGTAAAAAAAAACAAAAAAAACAAAACCCAGAAGATAATATTACAGTAAATGATGATAAATCACTTAAGGAAGGTTAATATTGAGAAAAAAAAATCATTTGGGAAATGCCACAAAAGTAACAGTGGCTCCTTATGGTTTAAGTGTTAACAGGGCAAACGCTCACGTTTCTCATAAGAGGTGACAAATGTTTTCTGCTGTTATCTAATCTGACTGTGAATCAGTTTTATCAGAATCATAAATAGGATTTGAACATGGCAAACAATGGTCATTAATGTGAGTCATTCTTTCCAGCTGACAAAGACAACAAAAGCCTTTTCTTGTCAAATATTAATTATTATTTTTTCCACATAATTTTTCACAAAGAAAATTGTAGTTGTCATTATTTATGGGTTATTGTGCTGTTATTTTGACTGTAGATCACATTGGTCTGTATGTGGAACCTGAACCAAAATGATTTTGGACAACTTGACTGTTACGGTGAATTTTTGCACTTTCATCCCTGCAGGGCCGGAATGGAAACTTTGGCGGGCCGATTGGCCCCCGGCCGCATGTTTGACCCCTGTGATCTACATGATCAGTTCATTATGTTTTATTAGTTTTGGAACACCATTAGCTGCTGCACACACAGCAGCTACTCTGGTCTTTAACATCTGGGGTCTTAACAACATAACAATAAGGCACCACAATTCCCACCACTCGCCTCACAAACAAGATGTACACACACGACACAACATGAAAACCAAAATTCAACAGCAAGCACACAATACAAAACAATTACAATAACAGAATAATAGTACCACCACAACACGCAATAAAAAGAATTAATAAATAAAATCAAACCCAAAAAATAAAATAAAAACAAAGAACAAAACAGCTCCACAACAAACAATGAAGAACAGACCATCGAGATGACATCACTATAGGATGTGTAATGGCTCAGACAGTTATTCTTGGGTAAATATGAAAATTCTTAACCTTTTAGAAAACCAACTGCTTGAATTTCTGAAATTAAAATTGTGGCAGTGTATTCCATACTACCATTGCCCTGTATTGCACACTTTCTGTATTTGATTCATTCTACACGCAGGCAACAGGAAACGTCAGTGAATTAAATTAACCCTTTCATGCACAAATTATGAGAACCTTCATCAAGATTTTTTCCCTGAGTGTTTTCATTTCTCTTAAACATGAAAAAACAATGTGATTGAAAAAATTCTTGTAAACCCCCCCCCCCCAAAAAAAAAACAGATAAAAGAAATAAAAAGTTAAAAAAAACATTAAAAAAAAAAAAAAAAAAAAAAAAAAAAAAAAAATAATAATAATAATAATAATATAATCAGCTGGACACCATGCGTTTAATTTTTGAAGCAACGAAACATGTATTTACTGATAACTGTGTGAAAACTACGGGGGGGCTTGTGATTCTGGGGGTTTATGCACAGGAGAGATCTACACAATGTCACCAATTCATGTCAGAAAAGATACGTAGTGTCTTAAACTTTGATAATATATGTGTAAAAAAAAAATAAAAAAAATCCTGAATACACAAGAGAACAGCTGTAGAATAGCTGTCCACTGTAGTGACCAGTATGCATGAAAGGGTAAAAAAACAAAAAACAAAACCCAGAAGATAATATTACAGTAAATGATGATAAATCACTTAAGGAAGGTTAAATATTGAGAAAAAAAATCATTTGGGAATGCCACAAAAGTAACAGTGGCTCCTTATGGTTTAAGTGTTAACAGGGCAACGCTCACGTTTCTCATAAGAGGTGACAAATGTTTTCTGCTGTTATCTAATCTGACTGTGAATCAGTTTATCAGAATCATAAATAGGATTTGAACACTGGCAAACAATGGTCATTAATGTGAGTCATTCTTTCAAGCTGACAAAGACAACAAAAGCCTTTTCTTGTCAAATATTAATTATTATTTTTTCCACATAATTTTTCACAAAGAAAAATTGTAGTTGTCATTATTTATGGGTTATTGTGCTGTTATTTTGACTGTAGATCACATTGGTCTGTATGTGGAACCTGAACCAAAATGATTTGGACAACTTTGACTGTTAAGGTGAATTTTTGCACTTTCATCCTGCAGGGCCGGAATGGAACCTTTGGCGGGCCCGATTTGGCCCCCGGGCCGCATGTTTGACACCTGTGATCTACATGATCAGTTTTATTAGTTTTATTAGTTTTGAACCCCATTAGCTGCTGCACACACAGCAGCTACTCTTGGTCTTTAACATCTGGGGTCTTTAACAACATAAAAATAAGGCACCACAATTTCCCACAACTCGCCTCACAAACAAGATGTACACACACGACACAACATGAAAACCAAAATTCAACAGCAAGCACACAATACAAAACAATTACAATAACAGAATAATAGTACCACCAACAACAACGACAATAAAAAGAATAATAAATAAAATCAAACCCAAAAAATAAAATAAAAACAAAGAACAAAACAGCTCCACAACAAACAATGAAGAACAGACCATCGAGATGACATCACTATAGGATGTGTAATGGCTCAGACAGTTATTCTTGGGTAAATATGAAAATTCTTAACCTTTTAGAAAAACCAACTGCTTGAATTTCTGAAATTAAAATTGTGGCAGTGTATTCCATACTACCATTGCCTGTATTGCACACTTTTCTGTATTTGATTCATTCTACACGCAGGCAACAGGAAACGTCAGTGAATTAAATTACCCTTTCATGCACAAATTATGAGAACCTTCATCAAGATTTTTTTCCCTGAGTGTTTTCATTTCTCTTTAAACATGAAAAAAACAATGTGATTGAAAAATTCTTGTAAACCCCCCCCCCCCCCCAAAAAAAAAAACAGATAAAAGAAATAAAAAGTTAAAAAAACATTAAAAAAAAAAAAAAAAAAAAAAAAATAAAAATAATACTAATAATAATAATAATCAGCTGGACACCATGCGTTTAATTTTTGAAGCAACGAAACATGTATTTACTGATAAACTGTGTGAAAACTACGGGGGGGCTTGTGATTCTGGGGGTTTATGCACAGGAGAGATCTACACAATGTCACCAATTCATGTCAGAAAAGATACGTAGTGTCTTAAAACTTTGATAAATATATGTGTAAAAAAAAAATAAAAAAAATCCATGAATACACAAGAGAACAGCTGTAGAATAGCTGTCCACTGTAGTGACCAGTATGCATGAAAGGGTAAAAAAAAAAAAAAAACAAAACCCAGAAGATAATATTACAGTAAATGATGATAAATCACTTAAGGAAGGTTAAATATTGAGAAAAAAAATCATTTGGGAAATGCCACAAAAGTAACAGTGGCTCCTTATGGTTTAAGTGTTAACAGGGCAACGCTCACGTTTCTCATAAGAGGTGACAAATGTTTTCTGCTGTTATCTAATCTGACTGTGAATCAGTTTATCAGAATCATAAATAGGATTTGAACACTGGCAAACAATGGTCATTAATGTGAGTCATTCTTTCCAGCTGACAAAGACAACAAAAGCCTTTTCTTGTCAAATATTAATTATTATTTTTCCACATAATTTTTCACAAAGAAAAATTGTAGTTGTCATTATTTATGGGTTATTGTGCTGTTATTTTGACTGTAGATCACATTGGTCTGTATGTGGAACCTGAACCAAAATGATTTGGACAACTTTGACTGTTAAGGTGAATTTTTGCACTTTCATCCTGCAGGGCCGGAATGGAACCTTTGGCGGGCCCGATTTGGCCCCGGGCCGCATGTTTGACACCTGTGATCTACATGATCAGTTTATTAGTTTTATTAGTTTTGAACCCCATTAGCTGCTGCACACACACAGCAGCTACTCTTGGTCTTTAACATCTGGGGTCTTTAACAACATAAAAATAAGGCACCACAATTTCCCACAACTCGCCTCACAAACAAGATGTACACACACGAGACACAACATGAAAACCAAAATTCAACAGCAAGCACACAATACAAAACAATTACAATAACAGAATAATAGTACCACCAACAACACGACAATAAAGAATTAATAAATAAAATCAAACCCAAAAAATAAAAATAAAAACAAAGAACAAAACAGCTCCACACAAACAATGAAGAACAGACCATCGAGATGACATCACTATAGGATGTGTAATGGCTCAGACAGTTTTCTTGGGTAAATATGAAAATTCTTAACCTTTTAGAAAAACCAACTGCTTGAATTTCTGAAATTAAAAATTGTGGCAGTGTATTCCATACTACCATTGCCCTGTATTGCACACTTTTCTGTATTTGATTCATTCTACACGCAGGCAACAGGAAACGTCAGTGAATTAAATTAACCCTTTCATGCACAAATTATGAGAACCTTCATCAAGATTTTTTCCCTGAGTGTTTTCATTTCTCTTTAAACATGAAAAAAACAATGTGATTGAAAAAATTCTTGTAAACCCCCCCCCCCCCCAAAAAAAAAAACAGATAAAAGAAATAAAAAGTTAAAAAAAACATTAAAAAAAAAAAAAAAAAAAAAAAAAAAAAAAAAAAAAATAATAATAATATAATAATCAGCTGGACACCATGCGTTTAATTTTGAAGCAACGAAACATGTATTTACTGATAAACTGTGTGAAAACTACGGGGGGGCTTGTGATTCTGGGGGTTTATGCACAGGAGAGATCTACACAATGTCACCAATTCATGTCAGAAAAGATACGTAGTGTCTTAAAACTTTGATAAATATATGTGTAAAAAAAAAATAAAAAAAATCCATGAATACACAAGAGAACAGCTGTAGAATAGCTGTCCACTGTAGTGACCAGTATGCATGAAAGGGTAAAAAAACAAAAAAACAAAACCCAGAAGATAATATTACAGTAAATGATGATAAATCACTTAAGGAAGGTTAAATATTGAGAAAAAAAATCATTTGGGAAATGCCACAAATAACAGTGGCTCCTTATGGTTTAAGTGTTAACAGGGCAACGCTCACGTTTCTCATAAGAGGTGACAAATGTTTTCTGCTGTTATCTAATCTGACTGTGAATCAGTTTATCAGAATCATAAATAGGATTTGAACACTGGCAAACAATGGTCATTAATGTGAGTCATTCTTTCCAGCTGACAAAGACAACAAAAGCCTTTTCTTGTCAAATATTAATTATTATTTTTTCCACATAATTTTATTCCACATATTATTATTTCCACATAAAGTTGCTCCAGTACTGACTGTTTATACGTTTGAGCAGCCACGTTTGTCCAAATGTAAGATAGAACTGTTAGAAAACTTCCCTTTTGTTAGTATTAATCTGAGTTTAATACAAACATTTTTAGGCTGTCTTACTCCATGTTTGTCCTAAGATGAACGTTTTGTTGTTGGACTTGGGCCTCAGTGTGTGTGTGTGTGTGTGTGTGTGTGTGTGTGTGTGTGTGTGTGTGTGTGTGTGTGTTAGATCAGACCCATTACAGACACATTGTTGCACCAGCTGTTTTATTGGTCCAGTGTATCTGATATGGTATTGTGCCCCGCCTGTATTTTCTGCTGACTTCAAAGCTTCTCTTGTGATATTTTCAGAATAAAAATGTGCACCAAGGTCAACATGGATGACTTCCTGACAGTGCACCACGAGATGGGTCACAACCCAGTACCAGATGGCTTACCGTAACCTGTCCTATCTGCTGAGGGACGGCGCCAACGAGGGTTTCCACGAAGCAGTTGGAGAAATCATGTCTCTCTCTGCTGCGACACCCAAACACCTGCAGAGCCTGGGACTCCTGTCTGCTGACTTTGTTTATGACCAGGGTAATTTTGACTGAAAAAAAATGAACCAAACCGGACACTAAGAACAAAAAGAGCAGAACACAGGAGTTCACTGAGTTCTTCGACTGTCCATCTGCTTTGGTCTACAGCCTATTGACTTTACTGTTTCAGTTTACTACAGTGGTATTGAGAACAGATTTGGAGAATATGCGCAATTATATGAATAAAGGAAAAGGCTGAAGCAGAGAAAGCAGAAAAAAAAAAACAGATGAGCCGTAGCTGAGTTAGAATTAGATATTTTTCTCTCAAGAATTTATAAATTGACTAAAAATTAACATCATGTGCTGATTGGCTCCTGGACAAATGAATAAATACATCTATGTCCAAGTCTTCTGTAAAGTTAACTCTAAGGTACATGTATGCCACTTATTATTAACTTGTTTCTACTGCCTCCAAGTGGTTTAAATAGTACATACATGTTAAATTCCTTTTCTTCCTAATGCCAAAGATATTGCATTTATTTGTATTTTGCATATCCTCCTGAGATTCAGGAAAGTAAAAGTTTTGGCTTTTTTTTTTTTTTTTTTTTTTTTTACATTAAATAATTGTTTTAATTCAAAATAGCAAAACGCAACAGTTTTTTCATATACATTTTTTATTTTATTAAGATTTTTTTATGGAATGTCTTTTGCAGTGGTCAGTGATTTTATTTCTTTTCTTTCTTTTTTTTTTTTTTTTTTTTTTTTTTTTAAAGTAAAGTTGGAAACTCTTGTCTTGTCCCCTACAAAGGACAAAATGCATTGCTGGGTCTCAAGAGGATTTACTTTATATTTATTATTTATTTATTTTTTCTTGAAGTGTTTTGTGACAGAATGTGAGGAGTTTCTCCTTCCGCTCTAAGATGAATGTTGCTACTTAATGAACACTATAAATGAACAACGCTTCCTCTGTAGCTATTGCTAATGCTATTGTTTATTTTCTGTCTAAATCAGTCTTTAGAATGTCCAAACAGGAATTATATAGTCTCCAGTAGTGATAACGTACCATCTGTGGAGTTTTATTTCTCAAATAACATTACAACAAGAATCAGTTTTGTACATTTTTAGTATTTACAACATAAACTGTGTTATTGTTGTTTGCAGAAACTGAGATTAACTTCCTGCTGAAGCAGGCGCTCACTATTGTGGCCACACTGCCCTTCACCTACATGCTGGAGGAATGGAGGTGGCAGGTCTTTGCAGGGAACATCACAAATGACGAGTGGATGAAACGCTGGTGGGAGATGAAGTAAGCAGAGGGTTTGCATCTGTAAACAATACAGATGCAAATACTGTAAATAATACTGTAAATAATAATATATGATCTGGAAGGAATAATTAACACATGTTTTACAACACAGATCTGAGGTCCTGCAGATACTGTGGCCTCAGTGTTGTTCAGTCTGACCTCAGATCAGCTGTTGTCAGTCTGCAGAACCAGTGCTGACTCTGTGTTTTCATAACAGGAGGGATCTGGTCGGATGGTGGAGCCGGTGCCCAGAGATGACCTACTGTGACCCCCCAGCTCTGTTTCATGTGTCTGGAGACTACTCCTTCATCAGGTAACACTACCTCTGTGCAGATTGTTCACCAAGAAACAAAGCATTAGTTTATGCTGCAGATCCATTACTTTAACCCAGGGGCGTCAAACTCATTTTAGTTCAGGGGCCACATTAAGCCCAAATTGATCTCCATGGGCCGGACCAGTAAAACAATAGCATAATAACCTGTAAACAATGACATCTCCAAATTTTTCTCTTTGTTTTAGTGCAATCAAAATGAAATTATAAAAATATGTACATTTGCAAGTTATCCAAACGAAAATGATGTGAATAACCTGAAAAAAAAGACATTTCTTGAGAAAAATAAGTGCAATTTAACAATATTACACCTCAACTTACTATTTATACATGCATATTACGGATTGGGTCTACAAAATGTTTAATAACAGGAAGATAATGTTAAAATTTCATTTTCAAAATTTCCATTTTTTCGCATTTTATTGTTAAAGGATAGTTTGTAAATGTTAATATTTCATCATTTAATGTAAGTTTTTTTACACTAAACAAAGAGAAGAATTTGGAGTTGTCCTTACTTATTTATAGATGTAATATAATATGTTTTTTACATTGAACTAAGAAATTTGGAGTCATTATTTATCGGTTATTTATTTGAGATCACATTGGTCTGTATGTGAAACCTGAACAAAAACAACTTTGACATCCTTGATTGTTAATATCCTAAGTGTAATTTTTGCGCTTTGCAAATTCATCCTACGGGCCAGATTGGAACCTTTGGCGGGCCGGTTTTGGCCCCCGGGCCTTATGTTTGACACCTGTGCTTTAACCCTTTCATGCATAGTGGTCACTCCAGTGGACAGTTCTTCTCCAGCTGTTCTCTTGTATATTCATGGGTTTTGTTGTTTTAGTTCCATATCAGCCGACACAGTGGACACTTATGCATCATCTCATACACTGTAATTCAGACCATTACTGTAATTTTGCTGTTCTTGATAAACCTGATCTGCACTAACATGTTTCAGCATTAATCAAGTAGTTGTTAGAAAAAAAAGTTTTTTTTTTTTTTTTTTGCATATTATCTCCATGAAAAGAGTAATAACTACCATTAGAATAGGTTAAAATGTGAAAAAACATTAGATTTTATTTTTTCATTGTTTTCATGTCACTTTCTGATATTGGGTTTTAAACATGTGTCTTTATTTCAGAAATTAAATGCATGGACATTTTTGTAACTCCATGAAAAAAAAACAAAAAAACTTGATCACATTGTTTTTTCATGCCTATGGAGGAACAAAAACACTCAAGAAAAAAATCGTTACTAAGGTTCTCATAATTAATGCATGAAAGGGTTAACACTGAAGCTGTGTGAAAAATGATACTGTTATGGAAAAAATAATACTCTGCTCATTCGTCCTCAAATAAGAAATGGTCAGTTCATATATCTGTCTTTTCAGTATAATTTTAATTAGAACTCCAAGGTACGATTGTGCAGAGGCTGTCTGCACGAGTGTACAAGAAATTACAGTCGTCATTGTCTCTGATATGAAAACTAATAAAAAAATCCTGCTCTCTCTGTGTCACAATGTTATCTCCTGTGCTAGAATGGAATGTCTGGAAGAGATCAGTTCTGTGAGAAACTCCTGTGAGAAAGCTGTTTCCAACACAGATGTTCCTATGTCCTAGACCAGGGTGTCAAACATAAGGCCCAGGGGCCAAATCTGGCCCGCCGAAGGGTCCAATCCGGCCCATGGGATGAATCAGCAAAAATTACACTTAAGATATTAACAATCAAGGATGTCGTAGTCGTTTTTGTTCAGGTATCACGTACAGACCAATGTGATCTCGACTAAAATAATAGAATAATAACCTATAAATAATGACTCCAAATTTTCTTAGTTTAATGTGAAAAACATATATTATATTACATCTATAAATAAGTAAGGACAACTCCAAATTTTTCTCTTTGTTTTAGTGTAAAAACTTACATTAATGATGAAAATATTA
>NC_043959.1:58758735-58776235 GCF_902148855.1 Sphaeramia orbicularis | reverse complement strand
CGCCAAGAATTGAGTGATTTTTTTCTTGTAAACAATAATTTTAAAAAATTAGAATTTTTTGGTCTGGGTTCTCTCTGGGTACTCCGGCTTCCTCCCACCATCCAAACACATGCACTAACAGGTTAATTGGTTCATCTAAATTGCCCATAGGTGTGAATGTGAGAGTGATAGTTCGTCTCTATATGTTCAGCCCTGCGATGAACTGGTGACTTGTCCAGGTGTACCCCGCCTTCGCCCCTATGTAGCTGGGATAGGCTCCAGCGACCCCCATGACCCTAGTGAGGATAAAGCGTTCAGAAATGAATGAATGAATGTTTTGGTCTGTCTGGTGTAGTGTTAAAGGTGTCCAAAACTTTTTCAGATTACTGTAACTGATGTAACAGCAGCCCTGTTTAAAAAAAAATTTAAAAAATCATGTGAAATATGGACTAAATGTGTTTCAGTATTCCTGGAATGCCAACGAGCTGTACCTGTTCCAACATTGCTTATGTGTTGAGGCAGTACTTCAGCCAAAAGAACAAGACTCTTCTCTTCACGTCAGTATTTACTGCTTTCTCCAAGAACTAATACAGACGTCTGGACTTTTGTTTGTGCCTGGATGAGCAAACAGTTTTTTCTTCACACCTACAGAGCAGAGAACATCCTCACCTATGATGAAACTCCCAGAATTTCCTTCTACATGGTGGTAAAGAACCCAGAAAGTCCCCTGAATATATCGCAAAAGAGGATGTGGAGGCCGCCATAAGGTGAGAGATTCAGTATATAATGTCAAAAGTCCATTCTATTGGCTGTCTTTAAATCCAGATATCCAACTGACTATCTGAGAAGGAGTCAGACTTAAATATGAAAGTCTGACTCTAGTGACCTAATTTAATTTAATTTAATTTATTTAATTTAATTAATTTATTTAATTTAATTTTTATTTTATTTTATTTTATTTTATTTATTTTGTTTTATTTTTTTCACATAGTAAAGAACATACACATAAATACATGTTGATTAAAAATTGTGATGGATGGTTACCAAAAAACCTCAAGGGGCTTAACCCTTTCATGCATGGCGGTCACTACAGTGGACAGTTCTTCTCCAGCTGTTCTCTTGTATATTCATGGGTTTAGTTGTTTTAGTTCCATATCAGCCGACACAGTGGACACTTATGCACCATCCCAAACACTGACATTCATACCATTACTGAAGCTTTGCTGTTTTTGATAAACCTGATCTGCACTAACATGTTTGAGTGTAATCAATTGTCATTTGTTAGACAAAACATTTTTTTTTGCATATTATCTCCATGAAGTGAGTAATAACTAGCATTAGAATATGTTAAAATGTGAGAAAACATCAGATTAGCAGCATTAAAAATGTTTTTATTTCAAAGTTTTTATATCACTTTCTGATATTGGGTTTCAAACATGTTTCTTTTCTTCAAAATGAAATGCGTGGACATTTTTGTAACTCCATAAAAACAAACAAAAAAAACCTTGATCGCATTGTTTTTTCATGTCTAAGGAGGAATAAAAAAATCAAGAAAAAAAATCTTAACTAAGGTTCTCATAATTCATGCATGAAGGGTTAACAAGTGGCAACCTCCAGGGTTCAAAGATTAATTACAACTGCAATTAAAATATAGAAAAATATATGCAAGCTACACAAAAGTACATTTTCTACAAATAAAATTCCAAGTTTAGAAATGTATCCCATGTGGAACATTACAATCACTCAGGAGCAGAGTTTTCACAGCTTTTTTCAACTGAATTTGAGAATTATTCCATCTGTTGGGTCCTCTGTATAGAACACGGAACTGAGTTTGACTGGTACGAGCAAAGACTGCGCTAATAAGAGCTACTACGAGTTGAATACTTGTGGATTTGAATGTAAAAGGAAAAATATTATTGAAATGTTGAGGCAGTAGCTTTTTAACAGAGCCATAAACAAAATTTCCCAATTTGTAAATGATTAACTTGGTAACACTAACACACCAGAGGCTGAGAGGGTGTCTACGATCTACACACTATTATTTTCAAACTCACTTTTGAAGACGAAGAATAGGCTCAAGTTTAGTGTTATGGGTGCTGGGCCAAACAATATTACAGTAATTAATATAAGGATGTATCACTGCAGAATACAACATAATTTCCACATTTGTATTAATCAGATGTGGATTAGATTTTCCCAATGTACCCACTGCTTTGGCAATTTTTGTTCTTATGAAACTAAGGTGAGGTTTCCAGGTTAGTGATTCATCCACCAAAACACCCAGGAAACAAGCTGAACTAACGTTCCTAAAGGGGATATAATCAGTTTGAATTTTCATAGAAGAGTTAAAACTTTTAGGTTGTGTACCAAAATATATGAAGCTTTTTTTCTTAATGTTTAGTGATAATTTGTTCGACTTGAACCAAGTAGTCAGTTTTTCAAATTCTTCGTTAACCACATTTGTAAGAATGTTTGTGTCCTTATGAAATAAAATACACTCGTGTCATCTGATCCCAGTGCTATCAGTTGAAACAAAGAGAACGTAACAGTCACAGAGTCAGAGTCAAGTACATTTGGCTTTTATTAAAGACAATGACAGGCCTTGAACAGACCTCTTTGACCTTTGACCCTCAAAGACCTAAACCAGTGGTTCCCAACCTTTTTTGTCTTGTGACCCCATTTTAATATCACAAATTTCTAGCGACCCCAGACATTCAAATGGGGACATTTTTAGCTAAAATTAATTTGTTTTTGATCATGTAATAGTTTTCTATTCTATGTTGCAAATAAACGTTAATTTTAGAGGACATTTAGTCTATATTATTCTGGACTGAGGCAGTAAATCCAGGTGTAGATTACTGCACAAAGGGAGAATTTGATTTTCCTTGGTCAGGATCTGTCCAGTCCAGTCCAGCTGTGATTTATAAGGCTGACAATTAATACTGAACAAACAAGAACTGAAACTATGAATTATGAAAGAGCTGCAGCATCTGAAACTGACCACAATGAACATGTGACAGATGAACAGAACCACAGTGCTGCAGTTTCACACTCAGTTTGTCATGTCTTATATGTATTATGATTGTCTCTCTCAACTCACCCTATATTTTTTATTAGTAAGTTTTAATTTTTCAATTACTAAAAATTTCAGGCGACCTCATTTGAATTCCAGGCGACCCCACTTGGGGTCCCGACCCCAAGGTTGAAAACACTGACCTAAACAGAATCTACTTTTCTGAAACTTTCAACTACTAATGCAAATAATCCTTATGATAATTCAGGTAAATACAGTTTCTCAGCTTTGCATCAGGATCAGACATAAGCCATTTGGGCAAATCTGGAGGCTCCAGAGTGAACGAAATATAAGGAAAAAACACTGATTCACCAGTAAAACCTGTGTAACTGGGGTTTTATGCTCAGTTAATGATATATTTTGTTGAAACAGTCATTTTGACTTTGCTCTTGAGCTTTATAAGTAAATTAAATATTTTAAAAATCCCTGATTTTCACAGAAAATGCAAAATACAAAGGATAATACACTGCTGCCCATAAAGTTGGAATAAAATCTTTGTACCTCTTCTCCTAAAATGATTGTCATAATGTGATTTATTCTTGATAGATAAAGTGTAACTGGGACTTTTCATTGTAATCGTTGCTCTTAGTCAAAGGTGATTATTGATGTGTATAAATGGGAAATTATTTCAACTTTATTTGCAACAGTTATTATAATAAATGGAGGTAAATCACTGAGAAAAGGTTAAATTTGGGGAAAAAAAAATAAAAATTTGGAAGTCACCACAAAAATTTTCTACATCTTTAAGGGTTAAACTACCTTTGTCTCAAGAATTGAAATATTATTGTGTATGCTTTTTTTATTGTAATGAAATCTAACTGTTTGGTGTGTGTTCTTATTTTATTGCTGATGGTAGACTATATAGAGGAAGAATCAACAATGCCTTCCAGTTGGATGATAAGACGCTGGAGTTTGTGGGTATCCTCACCACGATGGCCCCTCCTGTGGAGCAGCCGGTGGAGGTGTGGCTGGTGGTGTTTGGCGTGGTCATGGGGGTCGTTGTGCTGGCGGGCGTCTACCTCATCTTTTCTGGCTTCAGACAGCGCAAGAAGTTTGTTCATGACCAACCTGCACATGGACACCCTCTGCCTGCACTTGTCCACATCTAAATGTTAAACCACATACATGTTTCATGAGAGGTTTTCCATTTTCCTGTTTTTGTGTGTGTCTGCAGGAAGTCTAAAGAGACAAAGAGGCAAGCGCGGAAAACCCCTACGATACCACCATTGACGGACACGCTAACAAAGCCTTTGAGCACAGTGAAGACGAACAAACTGGATTCTGAATCCACTGATATTGACGATCAAAAGCAAAAAATGTCCTCAGGGCCGATATTATCTAGAACAAGAACAAACCTACTGCTCTTTCACCAGCTCTGCATCGCCCTTTGAACAACTCTCTTATATTAATATGGTTATTGTACAGTGAATGCCCTTGTAAAAACATGCTTAATCGTATTTAATTGTAGTATACTTATTATATATGTTGACTCATGGTTAAATACTTCAAGAGGTCCAATGTAAGATGCAGTATTAGTATTAGATGCAGTTAAAAAAGAAGTTAACCCTTTCATGCATAGTGGTCACTCCAGTGGACAGTTGTTCTACGGCTGTTGTGTTTATTCATGGGTTTTGTAGTTTTAGTTCCATATCAGGACTCTTATGCATCATTCAAAACACTGCAATTCACACCATTACTGTAACTTTGCTGTTCTTGATAAACCTGATCTGCAGTAACATGTTTTAGTGGAAATCAATTGCTAATTGTTATTAGACTGTAATTAACAAACAGTTTTGTTTTGTTTTTTTGCATATCCTCCTGAGACCCAGCAATGCATTTTGTCCTCTGTAGGGGACAAAAGTTTGACAGTTTTACTTTAAAAATGCTGTCCATTACAAAAGACATTCCATTAAAAAAATCAATCAATAAATAAACTAATTTTAAAAATGTATCTGAAAAAACTGTTGCATTATACAGTTTCCAATCAAGACAATTTTTTAATGTAAAAAAGCTAAAACTGTCCATTTCCTGGGTCTCAGGAGGATTTTATCTCCATGAAATGAGTAATAACTAATATTAGAGTGTGAGAAAATGTGAGAAAACAGTAGCAATTTAGCAATTAGCAGCATTAAAAAGCTTTTGTTTCATAGTTTTCACATGGTTTATCACTTTCTGATGATGATTTTTAAATAAATGTTTCTTTGCTTCAAAACTTAAATGCATGGTGTCCAGCTGAGTGGACATTTTTGAACTCCATGAAAAATTCGTTCATAAAAAAAAAAAAAAAAAATCAATTGCATTGTTTTTTCATGCCCAAAGAGGAACAAAACACTCAAGAAAAAAATATTGACTAAGGTTCTCATAATTCGTGCATGAAAGGGTTAAATATAGAGTATGTGGCACAACTTAGAAATTAACCAACTATGCTAAAGTTCACTTGATTCTAGTTTGTTGATTTGTAATGTAGAGTATTTAAGTGTATTTTTGTAATAATGGTGGCATTTTTACCATGTACAAGCTCTAAATATAACAATGTATACATATGTATCCTGAAAATAATCTGAGAACAGAAATCTTTACAATTTTTAATATAAAATGTATACTTTCACATGGGTAAACATGTAAATCTGATTTAAGGAGGTTTTTTTTTTTTTTTCAGAATGGTTCTTTTTGAAGGTACGGTATATTTAATGTTGCTTCCACGTGTGTTTGGTGATTTGAAACAAATAATACATTTTCATGACTCAATATGTGTATTTTGTTGTTGCTGTTATCCAGACGTCCCCTGTTGGATGGCTCTAATTTCTGAAAGATGATTAAAACAATATCATATACTTTTACAGAGTTCTTTGAAAGGCTTGCATATTCAAACAGGTTCATTCTGCTCTATACATTTTTCACATGTGCGTTTAATGTAAATGTAGGTACAGTCCAGTATGTGGTACAACCTAAACTAAAAAATAGTTGGACTGGTACAGAAATATAAATTTAGAAAGAACACCACTATATATTAAACTGTAATTCACTTGCCTTCATCTTGGAGTGACTGAACACAATATGTTTCATGTTTCTTCAGTTTTATTACCCGCCCCCCAAAGGAGAGGCAAGGGGGATTGTTTTTGGTTCAGTTTGTTTGTTTGTTTGTTAACACTAAAGCAGCAAAACTACTGATTGAATTCATACCAAATTGGGTTTATGGATTGACACTGACATGGAATAGAACTGATTAGATTTTGGGAACAGTAGGTCAAAGTTAAACATTTTTATTATTTAATTTTTTTTCCCCCATTTACTTTTAATGGGCGAAATTTCAAATGTCTATAAAAACATCTGTAGCAGCAAAACTACTGGTTGAGTTAATACTAAATGTGGTTTATAGATTGTTAGTGACCCAGAATAGATGTGATTACATTTTAGGAAAAGTAGGTAAAATTCATATTTTTTTTAGGAATTTTAAAAATCTTTTTTCTTCTCCCATTTACTTAAAATGGACGAAATTTCAAATGTCTATAAAAACATCAATTTTGTTTCAATTTGCTTCAAATTTGGCACAGATGTAGAGGCAACTGATATGCTACATCAGCACATGCATAGACATGATGACATCAGCTGGATCGATGCCAAAATAAGCTACAATACGTGCGAGGGGCGGGGTTTGTTGTGCCTGGCACCACTTGTTCTATTGTATTTGTAAGAATGCATCAGGGGCAGACCTACAGAGGGGCACGAGGGTCAGGCTAACCTTACCCCTTCTCAAAATTCTGCTTTCTGTGTCCAACAAAACATTCCACAACTCCCCTTTGACAAAGACTTCGCCTTCTGTATGTTTTGTTACAATGATGACAAAAATGCTTTCTTTGAAATTAATATTTTGTCAGTGCTTACGTGAAGCAAATATCACAGCATTCTGAAATATTCACAATAAAAAATGTAAATGATCACCAAGTGCTAAAGTTTGATAAAAGTCCAGATTTGGATAAACTACATGGGCAGATCTTTGTCAGTGCTGTACACATGTCGACCTGCTGGTTCAACGTGGCGCTATATTGTTTTCAGGGCCGTCATGGCTGAAAAACCAGTTTCAGACCTAACTATTAGACCAGGGGCCTTCACCGTGAAACTGACACTGGAAGGTGACATTTGCTGAGTAATCCTGACCTGTTTCTGTGAATGAGTCGAGCTTAGTCTGTCTGTCAACATGCATAACTGCAGAGCAGTGTCAGAATGTAGTAACATTAATGTAGGTGCACACACACATATTTGAATTTGAATTTGAATTCATTCATTATCTGAACCCACTTTATCCTCACTAGGGTCACGTGGGTCGTTTGGAGCCTATCCCAGCTACTTACGGGCGAAGGCGGGGTACACCCTGGACATGTCACCAGTTCATCACAGGGCTGAACATATAGAGACAAACAATCACTCTCACATTCACACCTATGGGTGATTTAGATGAACCAGTTAACCTATTAGTGCATGTGTTTGGATGGTGGGAGGAGCCGGAGTACCCGGAGAGAACCCACAGACACGGGGAGAACATGCAAACTCCACACAGAAAGGCCCCACCCCCCGTGAACTGGTGTTGGAATCAAACCCAGGACCTTAACCACTGCACCACCGGGTTTTAATTTTAATTTTAATTTTAATTTTTATTTAGCTCAGTGGTGTGTCTGGCCAGGGTACTGCCCATTTTGACCAATTTATTTATTTGTTTTAATTGGGTTAAGCAGTTATTTCACACAAATGAAGCACTATAGATCAACTATATGTTTTCGTTAGATAGTTGATATTATTGTTATCATTATTGTGTCATTAACCCTTTCATGCACGAATTATGAGAACCTTAATCAAAATTTTTTCCTGAGTGTTTTTATTCCTCTTTAGGCATGAAAAAAACAATGCGATTGAAAATTTTCTTCTGAAAAATAAATAGATAAATAAATAAATAAAATGGAAAAAAAAAAAAATTAAAAATACATAAAAATAATAATGGAAAAAAAAAAAAATCTCATGAACCTATTTTTCATGAAGTTGCAAAATGTCCACTCAGCTGGACACCACATGTTTAATTTTTGACGCACAGAACATGTATTTACTGATAAATTGTGTGAAAACTATGGGGAGGGCTTGAGATTCTGGGGGTTTATGCTCAGGAGAGATCTACATAATGTTACCAATTCATGTCAGAAAAGATATGTAGTGTCTTAAAACTTTAATAAAGATATGTGTAAAAAAAAAAAAAACAAAAACAACAAACAAACAACAAAATCCATGAATATACAAGAGAACAGCTGTGGAATAGCTGTCCACTGGAGTGACCACTATGCATGAAAGGGTTAAAGTGTTTTTCTGTGTTTTCACCACCATCTAAAGGCCTCCCTGGTGGCTCTCTGACGCCCTCTAGTGGGACACAACAACACTGACTCCATAATGTTTCACTCCTCCAGACTTGTCATAAACTACAGGGGTTGGACAAAATAATGGAAACACCTTAAAAAATCAACAAATATAATTTAATATGGTGTAGTCCGCCTTTTACGGCAATTACAGCCTCAATTCTCCGAGGTATTGATTCATACAACTTGTGAATTGTTTCCAAAGGAATTTTAAGCCATTCTTCAGTTAGAATACCCTCCAACTCTTTTAGAGACGATGGCGGTGGAAATCGACGTCTTACTTGAATCTCTAAAACTGACCATAAATGCAATAATGTTGAGGTCTGGGGACTGTGCCGGCCATACGAGATGCTCAACTTCATTAGAATGTTCCTCATGCCATTCTTTAACAATTCTAGCTGTATGGATTGGGGCATTATCATCTTGAGGTGAAGGTGTTTCCATTATTTTGTCCAACCCCTGTATAATGGGACAAAGTGAGAAAATGACACCTGGAACATGTCATCACTCGGTGTCTTCAGTCACTGGACGTCTTTAAAATGTTTGGAAAAAAGAACTGACAACATTACAGAGATGTAAATACTTTGCTGTTCCAAGTTTTCCTTAAAATATTGCTGTCTTTGAATGTGAGGAATGGATGTACAGTATATTTAACTAATGAAACACATGAAAAAGTTGTGTTCATGCGGCCTACAATGACATTTTAAAATAGCTGTAATTTATTTATTATTTATTTTTTAAATTTTCATCCTCTGCACTGTACCAGCTCTTTCTTATTTGCGGTTATACAAAATGAAATGATACTAAAGCAAGTACCAAGTTTATGTAATGTAATTTTATTGAAATTTCCTGCTTGATTGAGATCTACAGCAGATTGAGCAGCAAAAAAAAAAACAAAAAACCCCACAAAAACACAAAAGCTGCAAAGTTTACCAATGCCAGTAATTTTATCATAATTAACTGTATATACTTGTATATTCTTGGTGCCCAACAGTCATTTTAAATCACAGTATTTCTATGCAATAATTTATTGGAATACAGTACTGTGCAAAAGTCTAAGTTCAACATTAGGTTTGTCGGTTTACTAAAGTTCTAATGACATTCTGTATTAACATCCCATCTGACATATGTGAAGTATGTCCAGAGTTAACCTACACAGACCCATCGACTGATCTAAACTGTTTAATACCTGTTGATCCACTAATCCTATCAATACATGTAAATAATTTGTGTACAGGTTGTCGTCTTTTCAT
The DNA here is from genome assembly GCF_902148855.1 of Sphaeramia orbicularis. NCBI lineage: Eukaryota > Metazoa > Chordata > Actinopteri > Kurtiformes > Apogonidae > Sphaeramia > Sphaeramia orbicularis. The sequence continues at coordinate 58,766,531 of NC_043959.1, read as the reverse complement.
GGTCATCAGATATGACCCATTTGGATGTTCAGAGGCTCTGTAGTTACCATGGAAACACCGTCATCTTCTACAACATTGATTCACCAGTAAAACCCATGGAGTTGGATCAATGACAGTGGATGGACACACTAGGTTTATGTTCAATTAATGATAAATTTTGCTTAAAAAGTCACTTTTTCTTCAGTTTTCTCATATTCTGATATAATAACCCTCAACTTTAATCTGAGCTTTTTATGAACATCTACATGATCAGTAAATCAAATATAGGAAAATACCTGATGTTCACTAAAAACATAAAATACAAAGGGTTATGTCATAATAAATTGTAATAAATCACTTAAGAAAAGTTAAATATAGAAAAAAAAAAAAGAAATGCCACAAAATCACTGGGTCTTTATGAGTTAAAAAAAAGTTTCATAAAAAAAAAAAAAAAAAAAAAGAAGAGAAGCTTCAGTAAAGTGGTAGTATTTAGTGTGACCTCCCTTTGCACTTATTTTATCTGGCCGTTTTATTCAGACAATATGACATTTGTTGCATTAATGTTCTTATGTTTTTTTTTTTTGTTTTTTTTTTAACCAGGTTTCATTCAACACATGTCAGATGTTTGTAACTGTTTGTACCACTTCTTGCCATTGGGTCAGAGGTCACCCAAAATAGTGACTTTAACCTTTACAACCCATTTAGTTTAGTTTTTAGTGTGTGTTTTAAGGCTGTGCACATATTTTTTTTTATTTTCATAATATATGTAAAGAAAAGAGTGAGAGATAGATATACATGCTTATTTGAACCTTGCAAAAACAACAAATTTAAAGGCGACCTAAGACTTGGCGACATGTGAAACCTAAGACAGTTTTAAACATTATTGTGTTAAACAGTAAAAACATTACTGACAATGTTACTGACTGTGTAGATTGGACTCATGTTTACAATTAGCCACAGTTTTATTATAAGACTGGTCAACAACAATTTATTGTTTAAGTTTTTTGAGCTGATTTAGGATAATTTTGGTGTGCTGAATCCAAAAATCACTTTAATTTTGCTCAGTCAGGTCAACTTTCTGAACTATGCTACATATTGGCTTTTTAACATTTTTGCTTACGTTTATGGCATTTTCACATCATATGATACAAAATTCTTTCATATTTCTTGCAATAAACGAGTTCTGAAGATTTTACTTTTGCCAATTTATGATTAATGTTTTTTTTAATATTACAGGTGAATGAAATGGCTTCGACTAGAAGATCTTGCAAAAAATAAGCCTGACGTATTCTGCTACATCTGCAGTGAATACACCATTGTACCTAACAGGAATCCTGTTAGAAAATGATTTTTTTCCCCTTAAAATATTTTGGGTGAGAACTATATAAAAATCAACTGATAAAATCACAAAATGTCATCAATTTTGTGAGAAGATAACATTTTTCAAAATCGAATTAGCAAAAAAACCTGACCTGACTGGGAAAAACAGATGTCTTTTTTGGATTTAGTGGTGCAAAATGGTCCTAATTCAGTTGAAAAAACCTGGACAACTTGCAAAAAACATTTTTTTGTAACCCAGTGTAATACGCTGACATTTTGTTTTGTTTTTTTTTTTTTACAAAATTGACTTTTTACACTAAATTACTCATAAAATGCAAGTAGCTTTCAAAGTTTACTTTAAAAACCAAAATTACCGAACATGACTTCACTCATCTCTTTTTCACACATATGCAAAAACATTAGTTATATGATACATATCAACACACTTCTGCAATAGCAGAATCTGGCAAAGTGGAAAGAGCTTGTGTATCATTGAACCAGGTGGCTCAATTCAGTCTGTGTTTAGCTCTATTAATTCTTCTGAATGATGACACGGAAATGATTATCCTCTTCAGGTCGCTCTTTTTCTGTTACTTCCACTGAGTCTGTGTTGACAATTTGGATGAACCAGCCGAGGTGCAGCGCTGACTCAAAGGTCCGGTCGTCTGTCCGATCACCCTTCATGTAGAAGACAAACGAAAGGGTGCCCTCGTCGCTTTTGGAGATCTTCTGCAGTTTCTGCTTTTCACAAACCTGCAACAGCACATTTTTGTATTAGCATGTTTTATGAATAGTTGTTGACTTGAGTCTCTAGTCATGAATATTTACATTTTGACAGACTGTCCCTATGGTAAAACAATCATATAACATGCATAAGATAAGATCAGATGAGATGAGATGAGATGAGATAAGATAAGATTTTATTGATTTATAGGGAAATTTCTCAGTTGAGAGCAGCAAACACAAAAGAAACACCAAAATAAAGTGCAGGAAAGAAGAAAGCAGAAAATATACACTTGAGAAGCAACAGATATAAGAGATAAGATATGATAAGATAAATTAAATTAAATTAAATTAAATTAAATAAGTTAAAATAAATAAAATAAAATCAGATTAGATAAGTTAAAATTAGATAAGATAAATAAAGATAAGATCAATAAGATAAGATAAAATAAATAAAATGAGATAAAGATAAGATAAGATAAGATAAGATAAGATAAATAAAATTACGTAAGATAAATAAAGTAAGATAATAAAGGTAAGATAAAATAAGATAAGATAAGACAAGATAAAATAAAATAAGGTAAGACTATATAAATAAGATAAGATGAGATAAGATAAGATAAAGTAAAATAAGATGAGATAAAAAAGATAAGATGAGATGAGATACGATATGATAAGACAAGATAAGATGAGTTAAAAAATAAGATGATAATAAAGGTAAAATAGGATAACATAAGATAAGATAAAATAAGATAAGATAAAATTAAATTAAATTAAATAAGTTAAAATAAAATAAAATAAAACAAGATTAGATAAGTTAAAATTAGATACGATAAATAAAGATAAGATCAATTAGATAAGATAAGATAAAATAAGATAAGATAAAATGAGATAAGATAAGATAAGGTAATGTAAGATAAGATAAGATAAAATAAAATTAGATAAAATAAACAAGGTAAGATAAATAAGATAAGACAAGATAAGATAAAATAAATAATATTAGATAAGATAAGATGAGTTAAATGAGTTAAAATGAGATAAGATAAGATAAGATAAGATAAGATAAGATGAGTTAAAATGAGATAATAAGATAAGGTAATGTAAGGATAAGATAAGACAAGATAAGATAAGATGAGTTAAAATGAGATAAGATAAGATAAGATAAGGTAATGTAAGATAAGATAAGATAAGATAGATAAGATAAGATAAGATAAGAAGATTGCACCAACATACTATTGTACAATGAAATTGGTGCACTACCCCACGCGATGCAAAAGAGAAGGAACCCAACAATAAAAACACTCACCATAATAAGAACAGAACCAGTAAAATCTACAGTAAAATCTACAATATGTGCAAAAATGTGCACATGTGCAAAATAAGTACGTAAATGCAATGTGTAGGATAAAGAGAAAAAACAAATCTGCTATTTATATAAATTTAGATTTACGTTTAAATATTATAGACATTTTACAATATATTTGCACATGCATGTGGTGGGATGGGGGGGGGTACTGAGAACTGTTATGTTATGTTAAAGCATAATACTACAACAGGCTGTAGATACTGTACTACATACATTACTTCATAGATCCATTTTAACATTTACCTCCACTTGGAGGAGGATTCTCTCTTCTTCTTTGGAGCACTTGAGGAAACAGTCAGACCCTGTGAAGTTCAGGACCACTGGGATCCCTCTGAACTTTTTGAAGTCTGACTTGTAGTAGTATATTGTGATCATCTCTAAACACACAGAAAAAGGAGGAGCGTTCAGAAATCCACAGCCTCGACAACAGTAACACTGTCCATGTGAATGAAAGGTTGTACTGGTCAGAGGGTCAAACCTGGATTTGGTGAGGCGTAGACGGTCTTCTGCAGACAGAGGCTTCTGAGGAACATGTGAGAGGCGACATGTTCCACTGACGCGTCAAACACCTTGACCCTTTTGAAACTGCCCCCTCCTCTGGGAACTGAGAATAGCAGAACAATTAAACAGATGTGAAACGTGGGTGTCAAAGACTTTTATGTTATTCAGATTGATCTCTCATACCTCCACCCTACTCTATTTTATTATTGTTTAGGTATTGTTGTTTTTTGTCGTAATTTGTTCTGTCTATTAATTATTGTCACATTTGATACATCTAGGTAATGTCTAATATTTGAAAGTAAACACAGATATCTACAAGCTATGACTTAATTTTTATTTATTTATTTATTTTTATTTTTAATATTTATTTTTATTTATTTTTATTTTCTTCTATTTCCATTAGCTCAGTTGATGTTCGTGTACACCACAGATTTGATACTGCTTGTACTTATTTGATTTTCTACTGCTCAGAGACTGTTGTGATGTTCTTATTTCTGCTGTTGCCCCTTCTCGGAGGGCCTTGGGGTTGGATTGGGCATGGGGAAAAATTATATAAAAGGCAATGTATAATGATTGCACTGTAATTTTGCTCCTTTGTATGTACTGTTACATTGCTCATAAAAAGATAAAAAAAAAAAAAAAAGACTTTTATGTTATTTAGGATCCTCAGGAAACACTAATCACTGACTCCACCTCCTCCTCTCGACCTCACAGGACCTTAGTTCACAAAAATATATGACAGTCAATGGCAAGAGACTCATTCAGCACATTTGGACGGGTGGTAGAATAGTAAAAGGAATGAAAACCACAACAAGTCATGGTGAGATGTGTAGAGACATGTTCAGCAGGTCTGAGCAGCTCGTGGAGGAGGATATGACAATGTAATTTTAAAACAAGGAGGGTGGTGTCTTTATAATTACTAGGGATGCACCGATACCACTTTTTTCCAGACCGAGTACGAGTACTTATATTTGAGTACTTGCTGATACCGAGTACCGATACGAGTCCTTAATAATCCCATTCCAGTTGTTCGTTCCTTTTGTAAATGTGCTTTATTGTCGTTGTCATTAGTCTGACTGGAACAAAGTGCTGCTACTGACATTTAATGTGTTGGAATGAACGTTTGTCAATTAATCCACCAGGGGGCGCCGCTCTGAATTAACCATACTGGACAAATACCACAAGAAGAGGAAAGATTTTGAGAAGAAGAAGAAAGTCAGTAATAACAAACATGGAGACGACAGAGGGAACACTAATGCGATACTAATGTTGCAGCATTTTCGCTGGTAAGGTTTAAAAGTTTAGCTTCAGCAGGAAGAGTCAAACTCATTTTAGTTCAGTTCCATATTCAGCTAAATTTGTTCTGAAGTGGGCCGGACCAGAAAATAAAACATAATATATAAAATAATGAGAATCCAAATTTTTGTCTTTGTTATAGTGTAAAAAATCCCCTGTTAAATTTTGAAAATACTTACTTTATAAACTATCCAAAAAACAAACAAAACATGAAAAAACTGAAACTTAAATTTAAAGTTTGTAAATGTAAATATTTTCATAATTTAATCTTATTTTTTGCACTGAAGCAAAGAAAAAAAACGTGAACTTGTTAATTCTAGATTTTTTTTTTTGCTTAATTCAAGATTTTTTTTTTACTTCATTGAAGATTTTTTTTTTTTTTGGCTTAATTCAAGATTTTTGCTCAATTTGAGATTTTTTTTTTACTTAATTCAAGATTTTTTTTTTGGCTTAATTGAAGATTTTTTTTTTTTTACTTCATTGAAGATTTTTTTTTTTTGTGCTTAATTCAAGATTTTTTGCTCAATTTGAGATTTTTTTTTTACTTAATTCAAGATTTTTTTCTGGCTTAATTGAAGATTTTTTTTTACTTAATTGCAGATTTTTTTGGCTTAATTGAAGATTTTTTTTACTTAATTGCAGATTTTTTTGGCTTAATTGAAGATTTTTTTTACTTAATTGCAGATTTTTTTTGGCTTAATTGAAGTTTTTTTTTTTTTAACTTAATTGCAGATTTTTTTTGGCTTAATTCAAGATTTTTTTTTACTTAACTGAGGATTTTTTTGGGCTTAATTGAAGATTTTTTAACTTAATTGAAGATTTTTTTGGCTTAATTGAAGATTTTTTCCTTAATTAAAGCTAATTTTTTTTTTTCTTAATTCAATTCAAGACTGGAATTTTTGCACTTGGCAAAAACATCCCAGGGGCCGAACTGGACCCTTCGGCGGGCCGCGTTTGGCCCTCAGGCCGCATGTTTGACACCCCTGAGGTAGAGAAAAAGAATGAGTGATAAGTTTCATTTTCACTTCCGCTGGTGGCGGTCCGCACCGCTCCGTACTCCCAGTGGTATTCTCTGTCTGGGTACTCATCCTCCAGCACCTGGAAAACAGATGGAATGTACGCAGAGGACGGACAGAACGCTGTGTCTGTATCTGTCTGTGTCTGGGACGGTACTGTCAGTCAGCATTACTTTGATCAGCCTCATTTATTTAGTTCCATCTCCACACTCTTCACACTCCACACACATTCTTCCTCCTCCTCGTACCTGCTGCACTGAACTGGGAATGTCACACGGCCGTAGGTGATATCAGTGCATTTGTATCAGATTACTTTTAGGAGTACGAATACGAGTACACACACTGAGTATCGGAGCCGATGCCCAATACTCGTATCGGAATCGGTGCATCCCTAATAATTACACAATATCGCAGTTTTATCACAAATCATTTTGCAAAATAACCTTTTAATTGTCAAACATCAAATCTGTAACTCATGGCAAGACTTAAATGGGATCAGTGTGTCTGTTGTCATTCACTATTATGCACATTTTTCCCAAAATAAGGTCCATAACAGACTTTGAGCAGGGCTTTACCTCTTCATACTTCTATGAATGTACATAATTATAGGATTTATTACACTTTATATGTCTGATGCTGAAATACTATTACATGCGAAATGTTACACATGCTTTATTAAAACCTTTATTGTTTCTTACGTTTAAAATATTGTAGTTATATTTAGGCATTATTAGTAGTAGTTTGTTATATATATTTTGTTTCCTACATGTGTAATGTAAATATGGAAAATGTTGCCCAGGTCAGGTTTTCACATCACATGAAAAACAACCCAGTTTTAACTGCTTTGAACAACCTGAACAACTGGGATAAATACGCACTTCTTTTTTTCATTTTTGATCCAAAAGGAATTTGTAACCTAAAAAGATCTTGATGTGTTTTATCTAAAAACCTTCTGAGGCTTCTCTATGGAGGGAGAGGTAAGATAATAAGAGGAAGTATAAGTGTAGAACAGGGCTGTCAAACTCATTTTAGTTCAGTTCCACATTCAGCCCAGTTTGATCTGCAGTGGGCCAGACCAGTAAAATAATAACAGTGAAAAAGGAAAATTATATTATGATCAGGTTTATGTCTACAAAGTTACTTTAAAAATCTGAATAACATGAACAACTTAAATTGTCTCAAGAAAAACAAGTGCAATTTTAGCAAAATTCTGCCTCGGTTTATCAGTTTATCATTTACACATGTGCATTACGATCGCACAAAACATTTAATAACAGGCAGAATATTGGTTAAATTGCATTTACTTTTCTTTAGACATTTCCATTTGTTCATATTTGTTCAGGTTCTTCACTTTTTTGTAAAAGTATAGTTTGGTAATGTAAACATTTTTATGTAATTTTACTTTTTTACACCAAAAAAACAAAGAGAACATTTGGGGTTGTCATTATTTATAGGTTTAATAATATTTTACTGGTTCTGACCCACTTGAAATCTAACTGGACTGTATGTGTCTGTATGTGAAACCTGAATTAAAATGATTTTGACACCACTGATTGTTAATATCTTCAGTGTAATTTTTTGCATTTCACAAATTC